>NW_027139618.1:0-133818 GCF_035084215.1 Heptranchias perlo | reverse complement strand
TTGGTGTTTGAGGGGACTGGTTTCAGAGTGTGTTTGGTGTTTGGGTGACTGGTTTTCAGAGTGTGTTTGGTGTTTGGGGGGACTGGTTTCAGAGTGTGTTTGGTGTTTTGGGGGACTGGTTTCAGAGTGCGTTTGGTGTTTGGGGGGACTGGTTTCAGAGTGTGTTTGGGGGGACTGATTTCAGAGTGTGTTTGGTGTTTGGGGGGACTGGTTTCAGAGTGTGTTTGGTGTTTGGGGGGACTGGTTTCAGAGTGTGTTTGGTGTTTGAGGGGACTGTTTCAGAGTGTGTTTGGTGTTTGGGTGACTGGTTTCAGAGTGTGTTTGGTGTTTGGGGGACTGGTTTCAGAGTGTGTTTGGTGTTTGGGGGGACTGGTTTCAGAGTGTGTTTGGTGTTTGGGGGGACTGTTTCAGAGTGTGTTTGGTGTTTTGGGGGGACTGGTTTCAGAGTGTGTTTTGGTGTTTTGGGGGACTGGTTTCAGAGTGTGTTTGGTGTTTGGGGGGACTGGTTTCAGAGTGTGTTTGGGGGGACTGGTTTCAGAGTGTGTTTAGTGTTTGGGGGGACTGGTTTCAGAGTGTGTTTGTGTTTGGGGACTGGTTTCAGAGTGTGTTTGGTTTTGGGGGGACTGGTTTCAGAGTGTGTTTGGTGTTTGGGGGACTGGTTTCAGAGTGTGTTTGGTGTTTGGGGGGACTGGTTTCAGAGTGTGTTTGGGGGGACTGATTTCAGAGTGTGTTTGGTGTTTGGGGGGACTGGTTTCAGAGTGTGTTTGGGGGGGACTGGTTTCAGAGTGTGTTTGGTGTTTTGGGGGACTGGTTTCAGAGGGTGTTTTGGTGTTTTGGGGGACTGGTATCAGAGTGTGTTTGGTGTTTTGGGGGACTGGTTTCAGAGTGTGTTTCGTGTTTTGGGGGACTGGTTTCAGAGGGTGTTTGGTGTTTGAGGGACTGGTTTCAGAGTGTGTTTGGTGTTTGGGGGACTGGTTTCAGAGTGTGTTTGGTGTTTGGGGGGACTGGTTTCAGAGTGTGTTTGAGGGGACTGGTTTCAGAGTGTGTTTGGGGGGACTGGTTTCAGAGTGTGTTTGGGGGGGACTGGTTTCAGAGTGTGTTTGGTGTTTGGGGGACTGGTTTCAGAGTGTGTTTGGTGTTTGGGGGACTGGTTTCAGAGTGTGTTTGGTGTTTGGGGGGACTGATTTCAGAGTGTGTTTGGTGTTTTGGGGGACTGGTTTCAGAGTGTGTTTGGTGTTTGGGGGGACTGGTTTCAGAGTGTGTTTGGTGTTTTGGGGGACTGGTTTCAGAGTGTGTTTGGTGTTTGGGGGGACTGGTTTCAGAGTGTGTTTGGTGTTTGGGGGACTGGTTTCAGAGTGTGTTTGGTGTTTTGGGGGGACTGGTTTCAGAGTGTGTTTGGTGTTTGGGGGGGACTGGTTTCAGAGTGTGTTTGGTGTTTGGGGGGACTGGTTTCAGAGTGTGTTTGGTGTTTGGGGGGACTGGTTTCAGAGTGTGTTTGGTGTTTGGGGGGACTGGTTTCAGAGTGTGTTTGGGGGACTGGTTTCAGAGTGTGTTTGGTGTTTTGGGGGGACTGGTTTCAGAGTGTTTTTGGGGGGACTGGTTTCAGAGTGTGTTTGGTGTTTGGGGGGACTGGTTTCAGAGTGTGTTTGGTGTTTTGGGGGGACTGGTTTCAGAGTGTGTTTGGGGGGACTGGTTTCAGAGTGTGTTTGGTGTTTGGGGGGATGGTTTCAGAGTGTGTTTGGTGTTTGGGGGGACTGGTTTCAGAGTGTGTTTGGTGTTTTGGGGGACTGGTTTCAGAGTGTGTTTGGTGTTTGGGGGACTGGTTTCAGAGTGTGTTTGTTATTTGGGGGGACTGGTTTCAGAGTGTGTTTGGTGTTTGGGGGACTGGTTTCAGAGTGTGTTTGGTGTTTGGGGGGACTGGTTTCAGAGTGTGTTTGGTGTTTTGGGGGGACTGGTTTCAGAGTGTGTTTGGGGGGATTGGTTTCAGAGTGTGTTTGGTGTTTGGGGGGACTGGTTTCAGAGTGTGTTTGGTGTTTTGGGGGGACTGGTTTCAGAGTGTGTTTGGGGGGACTGGTTTCAGAGTGTGTTTGGTGTTTGGGGGGACTGGTTTCAGAGTGTGTTTGGTGTTTGGGGGGACTGGTTTCAGAGTGTGTTTGGTGTTTGGGGGGACTGGTTTCAGAGTGTGTTTGGTGTTTTGGGGGGACTGGTTTCAGAGTGTGTTTGGTGTTTGGGGGACTGGTTTCAGAGTGTGTTTGGTGTTTGGGGGGACTGGTTTCAGAGTGTGTTTGGTGTTTGGGGGGACTGGTTTCAGAGTGTGTTTGGTGTTTGGGGGGACTGGTTTCAGAGTGTTTGGTGTTTGGGGGGACTGGTTTCAGAGTGTGTTTGGGGGGACTGGTTTCAGAGTGTGTTTGGTGTTTGGGGGACTGGTTTCAGAGTGTGTTTGGTGTTTGGGGGACTGGTTTCAGAGTGTGTTTGGGGGGACTGGTTTCAGAGTGTGTTTGGTGTTTGGGGGACTGGTTTCAGAGTGTGTTTGGTGTTTTGGGGGACTGGTTTCAGAGTGTGTTTGGTGTTTGGGGGACTGGTTTCAGAGTGTGTTTGGTGTTTGGGGGGACTGGTTTCAGAGTGTGTTTGGTGTTTGGGGGACTGGTTTCAGAGTGTGTTTGGTGTTTGGGGGGACTGGTTTCAGAGTGTGTTTGGTGTTTGGGGGACTGGTTTCAGAGTGTGTTTGGTGTTTGAGGGGACTGGTTTCAGAGTGTGTTTGGTGTTTGGGTGACTGGTTTCAGAGTGTGTTTGGTGTTTGGGGGGACTGGTTTCAGAGTGTGTTTGGTGTTTTGGGGACTGGTTTCAGAGTGCGTTTGGTGTTTGGGGGACTGGTTCAGAGTGTGTTTGGGGGGACTGATTTCAGAGTGTGTTTGGTGTTTGGGGGACTGGTTTCAGAGTGTGTTTGGTGTTTGGGGGACTGGTTTCAGAGTGTGTTTGGTGTTTGAGGGGACTGGTTTCAGAGTGTGTTTGGTGTTTGGGTGACTGGTTTCAGAGTGTGTTTGGTGTTTGGTTTGGGGGGACTGGTTTCAGAGTGTGTTTGGTGTTTGGGGGGACTGGTTTCAGAGTGTGTTTGGTGTTTTGGGGGACTGGTTTCAGAGTGTGTTTGGTGTTTTGGGGGGACTGGTCTTCAGAGTGTGTTTGGTGTTTGGGGGGACTGGTTTCAGAGTGTGTTTGGTGTTTGGGGGACTGGTTTCAGAGTGTGTTTGGGGGGACTGGTTTCAGAGTGTGTTTAGTGTTTGGGGGGACTGGTTTCAGAGTGTGTTTGGTGTTTGGGGGACTGGTTTCAGAGTGTGTTTGGTGTTTGGGGGACTGGTTTCAGAGTGTGTTTGGTGTTTGGGGGGACTGGTTTCAGAGTGTGTTTGGTGTTTGGGGGGACTGGTTTCAGAGTGTGTTTGGGGGGACTGATTTCAGAGTGTGTTTGGTGGTGTTTGGGGGGGACTGGTTTCAGAGTGTGTTTGGGGGGACTGGTTTCAGAGTGTGTTTGGTGTTTTGGGGGACTGGTTTCAGAGGGTGTTTGGTGTTTTGGGGGACTGGTATCAGAGTGTGTTTGGTGTTTTGGGGGACTGGTTTCAGAGTGTGTTTCGTGTTTTGGGGGGACTGGTTTCAGAGGGTGTTTGGTGTTTGAGGGGACTGGTTTCAGAGTGTGTTTGGTGTTTGGGGACTGGTTTCAGAGTGTGTTTGGTGTTTGGGGGGACTGGTTTCAGAGTGTGTTTGAGGGACTGGTTTCAGAGTGTGTTTGGGGGACTGGTTTCAGAGGTGTGTTTGGGGGGACTGGTTTCAGAGTGTGTTTGGTGTTTGGGGGACTGGTTTCAGAGTGTGTTTTGGTGTTTGGGGGACTGGTTTCAGAGTGTGTTTGGTGTTTGGGGGGACTGATTTCAGAGTGTGTTTGGTGTTTTGGGGGACTGGTTTCAGAGTGTGTTTGGTGTTTGGGGGACTGGTTTCAGAGTGTGTTTGGTGTTTGGGGGACTGGTTTCAGAGTGTGTTTGGTGTTTGGGGGACTGGTTTCAGAGTGTGTTTGGTGTTTGGGGGACTGGTTTCAGAGTGTGTTTGGTGTTTTGGGGGGACTGGTTTCAGAGTGTGTTTGGTGTTTGGGGGGACTGGTTTCAGAGTGTGTTTGGTGTTTGGGGGGACTGGTTTCAGAGTGTGTTTGGTGTTTGGGGGGACTGGTTTCAGAGTGTGTTTGGTGTTTGGGGGGACTGGTTTCAGAGTGTGTTTGGGGGGACTGGTTTCAGAGTGTGTTTGTGTTTTGGGGGACTGGTTTCAGAGTGTTTTTGGGGGGACTGGTTTCAGAGTGGGTTTTGGTGTTTGGGGGGACTGGTTTCAGAGTGTGTTTGGTGTTTTGGGGGGACTGGTTTCAGAGTGTGTTTGGGGGGACTGGTTTCAGAGTGTGTTTGGTGTTTGGGGGGACTGGTTTCAGAGTGTGTTTGGTGTTTGGGGGGACTGGTTTCAGAGTGTGTTTGGTGTTTTGGGGGGACTGGTTTCAGAGTGTGTTTGGTGTTGGTTGGGGACTGGTTTCAGAGTGTGTTTGTTATTTGGGGGACTGGTTTCAGAGTGTGTTTGGTGTTTGGGGGACTGGTTTCAGAGTGTGTTTGGTGTTTGGGGGGACTGGTTTCAGAGTGTGTTTGGTGTTTTGGGGGGACTGGTTTCAGAGTGTGTTTGGGGGGATTGGTTTCAGAGTGTGTTTGGTGTTTGGGGGGACTGGTTTCAGAGTGTGTTTGGTGTTTTGGGGGGACTGGTTTCAGAGTGTGTTTGGGGGGACTGGTTTCAGAGTGTGTTTGGTGTTTGGGGGGACTGGTTTCAGAGTGTGTTTGGTGTTTGGGGGGACTGGTTTCAGAGTGTGTTTGGTGTTTGGGGGGACTGGTTTCAGAGTGTGTTTGGTGTTTTGGGGGGACTGGTTTCAGAGTGTGTTTGGTGTTTGGGGGACTGGTTTCAGAGTGTGTTTGGTGTTTGGGGGGACTGGTTTCAGAGTGTGTTTGGTGTTTGGGGGGACTGGTTTCAGAGTGTGTTTGGTGTTTGGGGGGACTGGTTTCAGAGTGTGTTTGGTGTTTTGGGGGGACTGGTTTCAGAGTGTGTTTGGTGTTTGGGGGGACTGGTTTCAGAGTGTGTTTGGTGTTTGGGGGGACTGGTTTCAGAGTGTGTTTGGTGTTTTGGGGGGACTGGTTTCAGAGTGTGTTTGGTGTTTGGGGGGACTGGTTTCAGAGTGTGTTTGGTGTTTGAGGGGACTGGTTTCAGAGTGTGTTTGGTGTTTGGGGGGACTGGTTTCAGAGTGTGTTTGAGGGGACTGGTTTCAGAGTGTGTTTGGTGTTTGGGGGACTGGTTTCAGAGTGTGTTTGGTGTTTGGGGGGACTGGTTTCAGAGTGTGTTTGAGGGGACTGGTTTCAGAGTGTGTTTGGTGTTTGGGGGACTGGTTTCAGAGTGTGTTTGGTGTTTGGGGGACTGGTTTCAGAGTGTGTTTCGCGTTTGGGGGGACTGGTTTCAGAGTGTGTTTAGCGTTTGGGGGACTGGTTTCAGAGTGTGTTTGGTGTTTGGGGGACTGGTTTCAGAGTGTGTTTCGCGTTTGGGGGACTGGTTTCAGAGTGTGTTTGGTTTTTGGGGGGACTGGTTTCAGAGTGTGTTTAGCGTTTGGCGGGACTGGTTTCAGAGTGTGTTTGGGGGGACTGGTTTCAGAGTGTGTTTGGGGGGACTGGTTTCAGAGTGTGTTTGGGGGGACTGGTTTCAGAGTGTGTTTGGGGGGACTGGTTTCAGAGTGTGTTTGGGGGGGACTGGTTTCAGAGTGTGTTTGGTGTTTGGGGGGACTGGTTTCAGAGTGTGTTTGGTGTTTGGGGGGACTGGTTTCAGAGTGTGTTTGGTGTTTGGGGGGACTGGTTTCAGAGTGTGTTTGGTGTTTTGGGGGACTGGTTTCAGAGTGTGTTTGGTGTTTTGGGGGACTGGTTTCAGAGTGTGTTTGGTGTTTGGGGGGACTGGTTTCAGAGTGTGTTTGGTGTTTGGGGGGACTGGTTTCAGAGTGTGTTTGGTGTTTTGGGGAGACTGGTTTCAGAGTGTGTTTGGTGTTTTGGGGGGACTGGTTTCAGAGTGTGTTTGGTGTTTTGGGGGACTGGTTTCAGAGTGTGTTTGGTGTTTTGGGGGGACTGGTTTCAGAGTGTGTTTGGTGTTTGGGGGACTGGTTTCAGAGTGTGTTTGGTGTTTGGGGGACTGGTTTCAGAGTGTGTTTCGCGTTTGGGGGGACTGGTTTCAGAGTGTGTTTGGTGTTTGGGGGACTGGTTTCAGAGTGTTTGGTGTTTGGGGGGACTGGTTTCAGAGTGTGTTTGGGGGGACTGGTTTCAGAGTGTGTTTGGTGTTTGGGGGACTGGTTTCAGAGTGTGTTTGGTGTTTGAGGGGACTGGTTTCAGAGTGTGTTTGGTGTTTTGGGGGACTGGTTTCAGAGTGTGTTTGGTGTTTGAGGGGACTGGTTTCAGAGTGTGTTTGGTGTTTTGGGGGACTGGTTTCAGAGTGTGTTTGGTGTTTGGGGGACTGGTTTCAGAGTGTGTTTGGGGGGACTGGTTTCAGAGTGTGTTTGGTGTTTTGGGGGACTGGTTTCAGAGTGCGTTTGGTGTTTGGGTGGACTGGTTTCAGAGTGTGTTTGGGGGGACTGATTTCAGAGTGTGTTTGGTGTTTGGGGGACTGGTTTCAGAGTGTGTTTGGTGTTTGGGGGGACTGGTTTCAGAGTGTGTTTGGTGTTTGAGGGGACTGGTTTCAGAGTGTGTTTGGTGTTTGGGTGACTGGTTTCAGAGTGTGTTTGGTGTTTGGGGGGACTGGTTTCAGAGTGTGTTTGGTGTTTGGGGGGACTGGTTTCAGAGTGTGTTTGGTGTTTTGGGGGACTGGTTTCAGAGTGTGTTTGGTGTTTTGGGGGGACTGGTTTCAGAGTGTGTTTGGTGTTTGGGGGGACTGGTTTCAGAGTGTGTTTGGTGTTCGGGGGACTGGTTTCAGAGTGTGTTTGGTGTTTGAGGGGACTGGTTTCAGAGTGTGTTTGGTGTTTGGGGGACTGGTTTCAGAGTGTGTTTGGTGTTTGGGGGGACTGGTTTCAGAGTGTGTTTGGTGTTTGGGGGACTGGTTTCAGAGTGTGTTTGGTGTTTGGGGGGACTGGTTTCAGAGTGTGTTTAGTGTTTGGGGGGACTGGTTTCAGAGTGTGTTTAGTGTTTGGGGGGACTGGTTTCAGAGTGTGTTTAGTGTTTGGGGGGACTGGTTTCAGAGTGTGTTTGGTGTTTGGGGGACTGGTTTCAGAGTGTGTTTGGTGTTTGGGGGGACTGGTTTCAGAGTGTGTTTGGTGTTTGGGGGGACTGGTTTCAGAGTGTGTTTGGTGTTTGGGGGGACTGGTTTCAGAGTGTGTTTGGGGGGACTGATTTCAGAGTGTGTTTGGTGTTTGGGGGGACTGGTTTCAGAGTGTGTTTGGGGGGACTGGTTTCAGAGTGTGTTTGGTGTTTGGGGGGACTGGTTTCAGAGTGTGTTTGGTGTTTGGGGGGACTGGTTTCAGAGTGTGTTTGGTGTTTGGGGGACTGGTTTCAGAGTGTGTTTGGTGTTTGGGGGGACTGGTTTCAGAGTGTGTTTGGTGTTTGGGGGGACTGGTTTCAGAGTGTGTTTGGGGGGACTGGTTTCAGAGTGTGTTTGGTGTTTGGGGGGACTGGTTTCAGAGTGTGTTTGGTGTTTGGGGGGACTGGTTTCAGAGTGTGTTTGGTGTTTGGGGGGACTGGTTTCAGAGTGTGTTTGGTGTTTGGGGGGACTGATTTCAGAGTGTGTTTGGGGGACTGGTTTCAGAGTGTGTTTGGGGGACTGGTTTCAGAGTGTGTTTGGTGTTTGGGGGGACTGGTTTCAGAGTGTGTTTGGTGTTTGGGGGGACTGGTTTCAGAGTGTGTTTGCGGGGACTTGTTTCAGAGTGTGTTTGGTGTTTGGGGGGACTGGTTTCAGAGTGTGTTTGGTGTTTGGGGGGACTGGTTTCAGAGTGTGTTTGGTGTTTGGGGGGACTGGTTTCAGAGTGTGTTTGGTGTTTGGGGGGACTGGTTTCAGAGTGTGTTTGGTGTTTGGGGGGACTGGTTTCAGAGTGTGTTTGAGGGGACTGGTTTCAGAGTGCGTTTGGTGTTTGGGGGGACTGGTTTCAGAGTGTGTTTGGTGTTTGGGGGACTGGTTTCAGAGTGTGTTTGGTGTTTGGGGGACTGGTTTCAGAGTGTGTTTGGTGTTTGGTGGGACTGGTTTCAGAGTGTGTTTGGTGTTTTGGGGGACTGGTTTCAGAGTGTGTTTGGTGTTTGGGGGGACTGGTTTCAGAGTGTGTTTGGTGTTTGGGGGACTGGTTTCAGAGTGTGTTTGGTGTTTGGGGGGACTGGTTTCAGAGTGTGTTTGGTGTTTGTGGGGACTGGTTTCAGAGTGTGTTTGGTGTTTGGGGGACTGGTTTCAGAGTGTGTTTGGTGTTTGGGGGGACTGGTTTCAGAGTGTGTTTGGTGTTTGGGGGACTGGTTTCAGAGTGTGTTTGGTGTTTGGGGGGACTGGTTTCAGAGTGTGTTTGGTGTTTTGGGGGGACTGGTTTCAGAGTGTGTTTGGTGTTTGGGGGACTGGTTTCAGAGTGCGTTTGGTGTTTGGGGGGACTGGTTTCAGAGTGTGTTTGGTGTTTGGGGGGACTGGTTTCAGAGTGTGTTTGGTGTTTTGGGGGGACTGGTTTCAGAGTGCTGTTTGGTGTTTGGGGGGACTGGTTTCAGAGTGTGTTTGGTGTTTGGGGGGACTGGTTTCAGAGTGTGTTTGGTGTTTGGGGGACTGGTTTCAGAGTGTGTTTGGTGTTTGGGGGGACTGGTTTCAGAGTGTGTTTGGTGTTTTGGGGGGACTGGTTTCAGAGTGTGTTTGGTGTTTGGGGGACTGGTTTCAGAGTGTGTTTGGTGTTTTGGGGGGACTGGTTTCAGAGTGTGTTTGGTGTTTTGGGGGACTGGTTTCAGAGTGTGTTTGGTGTTTGGGGGGACTGGTTTCAGAGTGTGTTTGGTGTTTGTGGGACTGGTTTCAGAGTGTGTTTGGTGTTTGAGGGGACTGGTTTCAGAGTGTGTTTGGTGTTTTGGGGGGACTGGTTTCAGAGTGTGTTTGGTGTTTGGGGGGACTGGTTTCAGAGTGTGTTTGAGGGGACTGGTTTCAGAGTGTGTTTGGTGTTTGGGGGGACTGGTTTCAGAGTGTGTTTGGTGTTTGGGGGGACTGGTTTCAGAGTGTGTTTGAGGGGACTGGTTTCAGAGTGTGTTTGGTGTTTGGGGGGACTGGTTTCAGAGTGTGTTTGGTGTTTGGGGGGACTGGTTTCAGAGTGTGTTTGGGGGGACTGGTTTCAGAGTGTGTTTGGTGTTTGGGGGGACTGGTTTCAGAGTGTGTTTGGTGTTTGGGGGGACTGGTTTCAGAGTGTGTTTGGTGTTTGGGGGGACTGGTTTCAGAGTGTGTTTGGTGTTTGGGGGGACTGGTTTCAGAGTGTGTTTGGTGTTTTGGGGGGACTGGTTTCAGAGTGTGTTTGGTGTTTGGGGGGACTGGTTTCAGAGTGTGTTTGGTGTTTGGGGGGACTGGTTTCAGAGTGTGTTTGGTGTTTTGGGGGGACTGGTTTCAGAGTGTGTTTGGTGTTTGGGGGGACTGGTTTCAGAGTGTGTTTGGTGTTTGGGGGGACTGGTTTCAGAGTGTGTTTGGGGGGACTGGTTTCAGAGTGTGTTTGGTGTTTGGGGGACTGGTTTCAGAGTGTGTTTGGTGTTTGGGGGACTGGTTTCAGAGTGTGTTTGGTGTTTGGGGGGACTGGTTTCAGAGTGTGTTTGGTGTTTGGGGGGACTGGTTTCAGAGTGTGTTTGGTGTTTGGGGGGACTGGTTTCAGAGTGTGTTTGGGGGGACTGGTTTCAGAGTGTGTTTGGTGTTTGGGGGACTGGTTTCAGAGTGTGTTTGGTGTTTGGGGGGACTGGTTTCAGAGTGTGTTTGGTGTTTGGGGGACTGGTTTCAGAGTGTGTTTGGTGTTTGGTGGACTGGTATCAGAGCGTGTTTGGGGGGACTGGTTTCAGAGTGTGTTTGGTGTTTGGGGGGACTGGTTTCAGAGTGTGTTTGGTGTTTGGGGGGACTGGTTTCAGAGTGTGTTTGGTGTTTGGGGGGACTGGTTTCAGAGTGTGTTTGGTGTTTGGGGGGACTGGTTTCAGAGTGTGTTTGGTGTTTGGGGGGACTGGTTTCAGAGTGTGTTTGGGGGACTGGTTTCAGAGTGTGTTTGGTGTTTGAGGGGACTGGTTTCAGAGTGTGTTTGGTGTTTGGGGGACTGGTTTCAGAGTGTGTTTGGTGTTTGGGGGACTGGTTTCAGAGTGTGTTTGGTGTTTGGGGGACTGGTTTCAGAGTGTGTTTGGTGTTTGGGGGACTGGTTTCAGAGTGTGTTTGGTGTTTGAATGGGACTGGTTTCAGAGTGTGTTTGGTGTTTGGGGGGACTGGTTTCAGAGTGTGTTTGGTGTTTGGGGGGACTGGTTTCAGAGTGTGTTTGGTGTTTGGGGGGACTGGTTTCAGAGTGTGTTTGGTGTTTGGGGGGACTGGTTTCAGAGTGTGTTTGGTGTTTGAGGGGACTGGTTTCAGAGTGTGTTTGGTGTTTGGGGGACTGGTTTCAGAGTGTGTTTGGTGTTTGGGGGACTGGTTTCAGAGTGTGTTTGGTGTTTGGGGGACTGGTTTCACAGTGTGTTTGGTGTTTGGGGGACTGGTTTCAGAGTGTGTTTGGTGTTTGGGGGACTGGTTTCAGAGTGTGTTTGGTGTTTGGGGGACTGGTTTCAGAGTGTGTTTGGGGGACTGGTTTCAGAGTGTGTTTGGTGTTTGGGGGACTGGTTTCAGAGTGTGTTTGGGGGACTGGTTTCAGAGTGTGTTTGGTGTTTGGGGGGACTGGTTTCAGAGTGTGTTTGGGGGACTGGTTTCAGAGTGTGTTTGGTGTTTGGGGGGACTGGTTTCAGAGTGTGTTTGGGGGACTGGTTTCAGAGTGTGTTTGGTGTTTGGGGGGACTGGTTTCAGAGTGTGTTTGGTGTTTGGGGGGACTGGTTTCAGAGTGTGTTTGGTGTTTGGGGGACTGGTTTCAGAGTGTGTTTGGTGTTTGGGGGGACTGGTTTCAGAGTGTGTTTGGGGGACTGGTTTCAGAGTGTGTTTGGTGTTTGGGGGGACTGGTTTCAGAGTGTGTTTGCGGGGACTTGTTTCAGAGTGTGTTTGGTGTTTGGGGGGACTGGTTTCAGAGTGTGTTTGGTGTTTGGGGGGACTGGTTTCAGAGTGTGTTTGGTGTTTGGGGGGACTGGTTTCAGAGTGTGTTTGGTGTTTGGGGGGACTGGTTTCAGAGTGTGTTTGGTGTTTGGGGGGACTGGTTTCAGAGTGTGTTTGAGGGGACTGGTTTCAGAGTGCGTTTGGTGTTTGGGGGGACTGGTTTCAGAGTGTGTTTGGTGTTTGGGGGACTGGTTTCAGAGTGTGTTTGGTGTTTGAGGGGGACTGGTTTCAGAGTGTGTTTGGTGTTTGGGGGGACTGGTTTCAGAGTGTGTTTGGTGTTTGGGGGGACTGGTTTCAGAGTGTGTTTGGTGTTTGGGGGGACTGGTTTCAGAGTGTGTTTGGTGTTTGGGGGGACTGGTTTCAGAGTGTGTTTGGTGTTTGAGGGACTGGTTTCAGAGTGTGTTTGGTGTTTGGGGGACTGGTTTCAGAGTGTGTTTGGTGTTTGGGGGACTGGTTTCAGAGTGTGTTTGGTGTTTGGGGGACTGGTTTCACAGTGTGTTTGGTGTTTGGGGGACTGGTTTCAGAGTGTGTTTGGTGTTTGGGGGACTGGTTTCAGAGTGTGTTTGGTGTTTGGGGGACTGGTTTCAGAGTGTGTTTGGGGGACTGGTTTCAGAGTGTGTTTGGTGTTTGGGGGACTGGTTTCAGAGTGTGTTTGGGGGACTGGTTTCAGACTGTGTTTGGTGTTTGGGGGGACTGGTTTCAGAGTGTGTTTGGGGGACTGGTTTCAGAGTGTGTTTGGTGTTTGGGGGGACTGGTTTCAGAGTGTGTTTGGGGGACTGGTTTCAGAGTGTGTTTGGTGTTTGGGGGGACTGGTTTCAGAGTGTGTTTGGTGTTTGGGGGGACTGGTTTCAGAGTGTGTTTGGGGGACTGGTTTCAGAGTGTGTTTGGTGTTTGGGGGGACTGGTTTCAGAGTGTGTTTGGTGTTTGGGGGGACTGGTTTCAGAGTGTGTTTGCGGGGACTTGTTTCAGAGTGTGTTTGGTGTTTGGGGGGACTGGTTTCAGAGTGTGTTTGGTGTTTGGGGGGACTGGTTTCAGAGTGTGTTTGGTGTTTGGGGGGACTGGTTTCAGAGTGTGTTTGGTGTTTGGGGGGACTGGTTTCAGAGTGTGTTTGGTGTTTGGGGGGACTGGTTTCAGAGTGTGTTTGAGGGGACTGGTTTCAGAGTGCGTTTGGTGTTTGGGGGGACTGGTTTCAGAGTGTGTTTGGTGTTTGGGGGACTGGTTTCAGAGTGTGTTTGGTGTTTGGGGGACTGGTTTCAGAGTGTGTTTGGTGTTTGGTGGGACTGGTTTCAGAGTGTGTTTGGTGTTTGGGGGACTGGTTTCAGAGTGTGTTTGGTGTTTGGGGGGACTGGTTTCAGAGTGTGTTTGGGGGGACTGGTTTCAGAGTGTGTTTGGTGTTTGGGGGGACTGGTTTCAGAGTGTGTTTGGTGTTTGGGGGACTGGTTTCAGAGTGTGTTTGGTGTTTGGGGGGACTGGTTTCAGAGTGTGTTTGGTGTTTTGGGGGGACTGGTTTCAGAGTGTGTTTGGTGTTTGGGGGACTGGTTTCAGAGTGCGTTTGGTGTTTGGGGGGACTGGTTTCAGAGTGTGTTTGGTGTTTGGGGGGACTGGTTTCAGAGTGTGTTTGGTGTTTTGGGGGGACTGGTTTCAGAGTGCGTTTGGTGTTTGGGGGGACTGGTTTCAGAGTGTGTTTGGTGTTTGGGGGGACTGGTTTCAGAGTGTGTTTGGTGTTTGGGGGACTGGTTTCAGAGTGTGTTTGGTGTTTGGGGGGACTGGTTTCAGAGTGTGTTTGGTGTTTTGGGGGGACTGGTTTCAGAGTGTGTTTGGTGTTTGGGGGACTGGTTTCAGAGTGTGTTTGGTGTTTTGGGGGGACTGGTTTCAGAGTGTGTTTGGTGTTTTGGGGGACTGGTTTCAGAGTGTGTTTGGTGTTTGGGGGGACTGGTTTCAGAGTGTGTTTGGTGTTTGTGGGACTGGTTTCAGAGTGTGTTTGGTGTTTGAGGGGACTGGTTTCAGAGTGTGTTTGGTGTTTTGGGGGGACTGGTTTCAGAGTGTGTTTGGTGTTTGGGGGGACTGGTTTCAGAGTGTGTTTGGTGTTTGGGGGGACTGGTTTCAGAGTGTGTTTGGTGTTTGGGGGGACTGGTTTCAGAGTGTGTTTGGTGTTTGGGGGGACTGGTTTCAGAGTGTGTTTGGTGTTTTGGGGGGACTGGTTTCAGAGTGTGTTTGGTGTTTGGGGGGACTGGTTTCAGAGTGTGTTTGGTGTTTGGGGGGACTGGTTTCAGAGTGTGTTTGGTGTTTTGGGGGGACTGGTTTCAGAGTGTGTTTGGTGTTTGGGGGGACTGGTTTCAGAGTGTGTTTGGTGTTTGGGGGGACTGGTTTCAGAGTGTGTTTGGGGGGACTGGTTTCAGAGTGTGTTTGGTGTTTGGGGGACTGGTTTCAGAGTGTGTTTGGTGTTTGGGGGACTGGTTTCAGAGTGTGTTTGGTGTTTGGGGGGACTGGTTTCAGAGTGTGTTTGGTGTTTGGGGGGACTGGTTTCAGAGTGTGTTTGGTGTTTGGGGGGACTGGTTTCAGAGTGTGTTTGGGGGGACTGGTTTCAGAGTGTGTTTGGTGTTTGGGGGACTGGTTTCAGAGTGTGTTTGGTGTTTGGGGGGACTGGTTTCAGAGTGTGTTTGGTGTTTGGGGGACTGGTTTCAGAGTGTGTTTGGTGTTTTGGTGGACTGGTATCAGAGCGTGTTTGGGGGGACTGGTTTCAGAGTGTGTTTGGTGTTTGGGGGGACTGGTTTCAGAGTGTGTTTGGTGTTTGGGGGGACTGGTTTCAGAGTGTGTTTGGTGTTTGGGGGGACTGGTTTCAGAGTGTGTTTGGTGTTTGGGGGGACTGGTTTCAGAGTGTGTTTGGTGTTTGGGGGGACTGGTTTCAGAGTGTGTTTGGGGGACTGGTTTCAGAGTGTGTTTGGTGTTTGAGGGGACTGGTTTCAGAGTGTGTTTGGTGTTTGGGGGACTGGTTTCAGAGTGTGTTTGGTGTTTGGGGGACTGGTTTCAGAGTGTGTTTGGTGTTTGAGGGGGACTGGTTTCAGAGTGTGTTTGGTGTTTGGGGGGACTGGTTTCAGAGTGTGTTTGGTGTTTGGGGGGACTGGTTTCAGAGTGTGTTTGGTGTTTGGGGGGACTGGTTTCAGAGTGTGTTTGGTGTTTGAGGGACTGGTTTCAGAGTGTGTTTGGTGTTTGGGGGACTGGTTTCAGAGTGTGTTTGGTGTTTGGGGGACTGGTTTCAGAGTGTGTTTGGTGTTTGGGGGACTGGTTTCACAGTGTGTTTGGTGTTTGGGGGACTGGTTTCAGAGTGTGTTTGGTGTTTTGGGGGGACTGGTTTCAGAGTGTGTTTGGTGTTTGGGGGACTGGTTTCACAGTGTGTTTGGTGTTTGGGGGACTGGTTTCAGAGTGTGTTTGGTGTTTTGGGGGGACTGGTTTCAGAGTGTGTTTGGTGTTTGAGGGGACTGGTTTCAAAGTGTGTTTGGTGTTTGAGGGACTGGTTTCAGAGTGTGTTTGGTGTTTGGGGGGACTGGTTTCAGAGTGTGTTTGGTGTTTGGGGGACTGGTTTCAGAGTGTGTTTGGTGTTTGGGGGACTGGTTTCAAAGTGTGTTTGGTGTTTCGGGGACTGGTTTCAGAGTGTGTTTGGTGTTTGGGGGACTGGTTTCAGAGTGTGTTTGGTGTTTGGGGGACTGGTTTCAGAGTGTGTTTGGTGTTTGGGGGTACTGGTTTCAGAGTGTGTTTGGTGTTTGAGGGGACTGGTTTCAGAGTGTGTTTGGTGTTTGGGGGACTGGTTTCAGAGTGTGTTTGGTGTTTGGGGGGACTGGTTTCAGAGTGTGTTTGGTGTTTGGGGGGACTGGTTTCAGAGTGTGTTTGGTGTTTGGGGGACTGGTTTCAGAGTGTGTTTGGTGTTTCGGGGACTGGTTTCAGAGTGTGTTTGGTGTTTCGGGGACTGGTTTCAGAGTGTGTTTGGGGGACTGGTTTCAGAGTGTGTTTGGTGTTTGGGGGGACTGGTTTCAGAGTGTGTTTGGTGTTTGGGGGGACTGGTTTCAGAGTGTGTTTGGTGTTTGGGGGACTGGTTTCAGAGTGCGTTTGGTGTTTGGGGGACTGGTTTCAGAGTGTGTTTGGTGTTTTGGGGGGACTGGTTTCAGAGTGTGTTTGGTGTTTTGGGGGACTGGTTTCAGAGTGTGTTTGGTGTTTGGGGGGACTGGTTTCAGAGTGTGTTTGGTGTTTGGGGGACTGGTTTCAGAGTGTGTTTGGTGTTTGGGGGACTGGTTTCAGAGTGTGTTTGGTGTTTGGGGGACTGGTTTCAGAGTGTGTTTGGTGTTTGGGGGACTGGTTTCAGAGTGTGTTTGGTGTTTGGGGGACTGGTTTCAGAGTGTGTTTGGTGTTTTGGGGGACTGGTTTCAGAGTGTGTTTGGTGTTTGGGGGACTGGTTTCAGAGTGTGTTTGGTGTTTGGGGGGACTGGTTTCAGAGTGTGTTTGGTGTTTGGGGGGACTGGTTTCAGAGTGTGTTTGGTGTTTGGGGGGACTGGTTTCAGAGTGTGTTTGGTGTTTGGGGGGACTGGTTTCAGACGGTGTTTTGGGGGGACTGGTTTCAGACGGTGTTTTGGGGGGACTGGTTTCAGACGGTGTTTTGGGGGGACTGGTTTCAGAGTGTGTTTGGTGTTTGGGGGGACTGGTTTCAGAGTGTGTTTGTCTCGTTGCGGGGGGTGCTGGTTTTCTCAGTGGGAGTGGCATGTATTTAACAAATTGTCTTACCTCCGACGTGCGATCGTACTCTTCAGCCGAGCCACATCTGTTGTGTGTCCACATCAATTTGCCTCCCACTCACTTCCAGCTGGCATTGTGTTTGAGGAGCCCTTGCCAGGGGTCTCCCTGCCCTCCCCAGTCCATATCACGGTCAAAATGTGCAGGGCACTGGGACCAAACAAACGTTTTTCATGTCTGAACTTGGGTATCATGCCTGCTGCCGATATCTGCCCTGTGAACAGCTGGTGAGTTTCTGCCTCTAACCTGCTTCCTTTCACCAGCACAGCCCTGTCAGGGAATGGGAGCTGTGTCTGCTGGATTCATACGAGAAGGAGAAAAGAAGTGGTGACTTTGATCAGCACAGGATTGGGGAGAGAGCTGCAGAATGAGTAATGGAGGGGAAAACGTTATTTAGAATGATCAGAACAAAATGAGAGCCTAATGTAATGATCAATTGAGAGGAGTGGATGCCTGCAACAGTGCCAGCAGAATTGGACAGAAGTTCGAATGTGTTATGGCAGTGACTGAACCTCTGAGATGAGCTCAAGTCCTTGAAACCACTCCTGAACATCTGTTCTTTTATAAGATGTAATGCTCATTTTCTGTGATGCTTTTATTTAATTGGTTTCCTGGCTGTGTTTTGTGCAGAAAGTGATTGCCAGTGTTCTCCCTGTGGTCAGGGTCCTGCTCCCCGTTTAACTTACATTCACAGCGTGCCAACGATATGCATTTATATAGCGGTCTTAATGTAGAAAAACATCTCAAGGTGCTGTATATGAGCATCACTGGCAAGGCCAGCATTTATTGCCCATCCCTAATTGCCCTTGAGAAGGTGGTGGTGAGCCGCCTTCTTGAACCGCTGCAGTCCGTGTGGTGAAGGTTCTCCCACAGTGTTGTGTATGAAATTGTAGAATTCTGACCCAGTGACGATGAAGGAACGGCGATATATATCTAAGTCAGGATGATGTCTGACTTGGAGGTGATGGTGTTACCACAACATTGGATCTCTTGTCCTTGGTGGTAGAGGTCACAGGTGAAGGAGGTGCTATTGAGGTACCCCTGCTGAGTTGCTGCTTGCATCCTATAGATCGTACATACTGCTGCCACGGTACATGGGATAGAGGAAATGGATATTGAGCTCGGTGATGGGGGTGCCAGTCAAACGTAGCGCTCTGTCCTGGATGGTGTTGAGTTTCTTGACTTTAGTGGGTGCGTCCGTCCGGGTGAGGCGGGTTGTCCGTCCGGGTGAGGCGGGTTGTCCGTCCGGGTGAGGCGGGTTGTCCGTCCGGGTGAGGCGGGTTGTCCGTCCGGGTGAGGCGGGTTGTCCGTCCGGGTGAGGCGGGTTGTCCGTCCGGGTGAGGCGGGTTGTCCGTCCGGGTGAGTTTTTTTTAATCACACTCCTGAAGAGGGTTTTTGAGGGGTCAGGTGCTGAGCCACTCATCGCAGAGTACCCATTCTTTGCCTGTTGTAGTCGCGGTATTGACGTGGCAGCTCCAGTTAAGCTTCTGATTAACGGTTGACATTGTGGGACTTGCTGACAGTGGTGCTGTTGGAGGTCAAGAAGGGTCGATGACTGGGCTTTCTCTTGTTCATGATGGTCATTATACAACACCTATTTGCTGCACATGTTACCATGTTACCTGCCACCTGTCAACCGAAGTCTGGATGTTATCCAGCTCCTGTTACATCGAGTTATGTCGAGTCTACAGCACAGAAACAGGCCATTCGGCCCAATTGGTCTGTGCCGGCGTTTATGCTCCACTCGAGCCTCCTCCCGCCCGACTCCATCTAACCCTATCAGCATACTCTTCTATTCCTTTCTCCCTCATGTATTTATCTAGCTTCCCCTTAAATGTATCTATGCTGGTTGCCTCAACTGCTCCTTGTGGTAGTGAGTTCCACATACTCACCACCCTTTGGGTAAAGAAGTTTCTCCTGAATTCCCGATTGGATTTATTAGTGACTATCTTATAATTATGACCTCTAGTTTTGGACTCCCTCACAAGTACCATAGTATCACAGTAGGTACAGTGCAGGAGGAGGCCATTCGGCCCATCATACCTATGCCGACTCTTTGAAAGAGCTATTCAATTATTTCCATTCCCTTGCTCTTTCCGCATAGCCCTGATCTTTTTTCCCTTCATGTATTTATCCAATTCCCTTTTGAAAGTTATTATTGAATCTGCTTCCACCACCCTTTCAGGCAGTGCATACCAGATCATAACAACTCGCTGCGTAAAAAAATGTTTCCTCATGTCGCCTCTGCCTCTTTTGCCGATCACCTTAAATCTGTGTCCTCTGGTCACCGACCCTTATGCCACTGGAAACAGTTTCTCCGTATTTACTCCATCAAAACCATTCATGATTTTGAAAATTTCCATCAAATCTCCCTTAACCATCTCTGCTCGAAGGCGAACGACCCCAGCCGAACAACACAACTGAAGTCCCTCATCCCTGGTACCATTCTAGTAAACCTCTTCTGCATCCTCTCCAAGGCCTTGACATCTTTCCTAAAGTGTGGTACCCAGAATTGAACACCAGCTGTGGCCTAACCAGTGTTTTATAAAGGTTTAGCATAACTTCCTTGCTTTTGTACTCTATGCCTCCATTAATAAAGCCCAGGATCCCATATGCTTTTTTAACAACCTTCAGTGGGGGAGCATTTAGGGACCGGCGATCATAGTATCACAAGGTTTAGAATAGCTATGGAAAAGGACACGGACCACTGTAAAGTAAAAATACTCAATTGGAGGAGGGCCAATTTCAATGGGATGAGAACAGATCTGGCCCGGGTAAATTAGAATCAAAGATTTGCAGGCAAAACTGTAATTGAACAGTGGGCGGCCTTTCAGGAGGAGATGGTTCGGGTACAGTCTAGGTACATTCCCACAAGGCAAAAAGGTAGGGCAACTAAAGCCAGAGCTCCCTGGATGACAAAAGAGATAGTGAGTAAGATGAAACGGAAGAAAGGGCCATATGACAGATGTCAGCTTGATAACACAAGTGAGAACCAGGCTGAATATAAAAAGTTCAGAGGGGAAGTGAAAAAGGAAATAAGAGGGGCAAAGAGAGAGTATGAGAATAGACTGGCGGCCAATATAAAAGGGAATCCTAAAGTCATCTTCAGGCATGTAAACTGTAAACGGGTAGTACGAAGAGGGGTGGGGCTGATTAGGGACCATAAAGGAGATCTACTCATGGAGGCAGAGGGCATGGTCGAGGTACTAAATGAGTACTTTGCATCTGTCTTTACCAAGGAAGAAGATGCTGCCAGAGTCTCAGTAAAGGAAGATATAGTTGAGATACTGGATGGGCTAAAACTTGATAAAGAAGAGGTACTTGAAAGGCTATCTGTACTTAAAGTAGATAAGTCACCCGGTCCGGATGGGGTGCATCCTAGGTTGCTGAGGGAAGTAAGGGGGGAAATTGCGGAGGTACTGGTCATAATCTTCCAAACATCCTTAGATACGGGTGTGGTGTCAGAGGACTGGAGAATTGCAAATGTTACACCCTTGTTCAAAAAAGGGTGTAAGGATAAACCCAGCAACTACAGGCCAGTCAGTTTAACCTAAGTGGTGGGGAAACTTTTAGAAACAATAAGCCGGGACAGAATTAACAGTTACTTGGACGAATGTAAATTGATTAGGGAAAGCTAGCATGGATTTGTTAAAGGCAAATTGTGTTTAACATACATGCATACAGAATTGGCTAAGGGACAGGAAACAGAGAGTAGTGGTGAACGGTTGTTTTTCGGACTGGAGGGAGGCGTACAGTGGTGTTCCCCAGGGGTCAGTGCTGGGACCACTGCTTTTCTTGATATATATTAATAACTTGGACTTGGGTGTACAGGGCACAATTTCCAAATTTGCAGATGACACAAAACTTGGACGTGTAGTAAACAGTGAGGAGGATAGTGATAGACTTCAAGAGGATATAGTCAGGCTGGTGGCATGGGCGTACAAGAGGCAGATGAAATTTAACGCAGAAAAATGCAAAGTGATACATTTCGGTAGGAAGAACGAGGAGAGGCAATATAAACGAGAGGGCACAACTCTAAAAGGGGTACAGGAACAGAGTGATCTGGGGGTATATGTACACAAATCATTAAAGGTGGCAGGGCAGGTTGAGAAAGCTGTTCAAAAGGCATACGGGGTCCTGGGCTTTATAAATAGAGGCATAGAGTATAAAAGCAAGGAAGTCACGATGAACCTTAATAAAACACTGGTTCGGCCACAATTGGAGTATTGTGTTCAGTTCTGGGCACCGCACTTTAGGAAGGATGTGAAGGCCTTGGAGAGGATGCAAAAGAGATTTACCAGAATGATTCCAGGGATGAGGGAGTTTAGTTCGGTGGATGGACTGGAGAAGCTGGGATTGTTCTCCTTGGAACAGAGATGGTTGCGAGGAGATTTGATAGAGGTGTTCAAAATCATGAAGGGTCTAGACAGAGTAGATAGAGAGAAACTGTTCCCATTGGCGGAAGGGTCAAGAACCAGAGGACATAGATTTAAGGTGATTGGCAAAAGAACCAAAGGTGACATGAAGAAAAACTTTTTTACACAGTGAGTGGTTGGGATCTGGAATGCACTGCCCGAGGGGGTGGTGGAGGCAGATTCAATCATGGCCTTCAAAAGGGAACTGGATAAGCACTTGAAAGGAAAATATTTGCAGGGCTACGGGGAAAGGGCGGGGAGTGGGACTAGCTGGATTGCTCTTATATCGAGCCGGCGAGGACTCGATGGGCTGAATGGCCTCCCTCCGTGCTGTAACCTTTCTATGATTCTAAGATTATGGGCAACACATGATTTGTATACGTACATAGAATAGGTCATACAGTGTCCTCCACAATAAGTCATCGTCACTTTTTGTTCAGATCGACATCCATGCTTGTTGATGTAGGTTGTGGTTTGTGAAATGCTACATGCCTTTGGAATACCTGCAAATGTGATCATAATTGAGCTCATTAAAGTTCAAATTCTAGAGGTATTTCAAACATTAAAGGAGACAGTGAGATGAAGGGAGAATAATATTGCCTGAATTTGAACTGAGAAAAGGTCATCTTATCAGAGAGGCACAGGAGATCAGGGCCCAGAAATTCGGGCGAGCCCATTTCTGGGCGCTCCAGGGTGTGGGGTTCATTCCCTACACCAGAATGGTGCAGCCCAAGGCTCCCCAGATATTGGTCCTCATTATAATGGAGCCGACACGGCTTAACTGGCTGCTGGCAAAGACTAGTGAAAACTCGGTCCACTGCTAGCGTCACAGCGACCCTCAGATAAATGGGTTCAAGATCAGGACAGGCTGCGGCCGGGTTCAGGGGTCGGGTCAGGGGTCCAGGAATTGTGGGGGCCGAGGATCAAGGAGGCTGATCGAGGCTTGGCAGAGCAGGCCAATGGAACCGAGATCGGGGGTCGGCGGAGCGGGCCGGTGGGACCGAGATCGGGGGGGGGGGTCGGCGGAGCGGGCCGGTGGGACCGAGATCGGGGGGGGGGTCGGCGGAGCGGGCCGGTGGGACCGAGATCGGGGGTCGGCGGAGCGGGCCGGTGGGGCCGAGATCGGGGGTCGGCGGAGCGGGCCGGTGGGGCCGAGATCGGGGGTCGGCGGAGCGGGCCGGTGGGACCGAGATCGGGGGGGGGGTCGGCGGAGCGGGCCGGTGGGACCGAGATATCGGGGGGGGGGGGGGGGTCGGCGGAGCGGGCCGGTGGGACCGAGATCGGGCCGGTGGGACCGAGATCGGGCCGGTGGGACCGAGATCGGGCCGGTGGGACCGAGATCGGGCCGGTGGGACCGAGATCGGGGGTCGGGGTCGGCGGAGCGGGCCGGTGGGACCGAGATCGGGGGGGGGGGTCGGCGGAGCGGGCCGGTGGGACCGAGATCGGGGGTCGGCGGAGCGGGCCGGTGGGACCGAGATCGGGGGTCGGCGGAGCGGGCCGGTGGGACCGAGATCGGGGGTCGGCGGAGCGGGCCGGTGGGACCGAGATCGGGGGGGGGGGGTCGGCGGAGCGGGCCGGTGGGACCGAGATCGGGGGTCGGCGGAGCGGGCCGGTGGGACCGAGATCGGGGGGGGGGGTCGGCGGAGCGGGCCGGTGGGACCGAGATCGGGGGGGGGGGTCGGCGGAGCAGGCCGGTGGGACCGAGATCGGGGGTCGGCGGAGCGGGCCGGTGGGACCGAGATCGGGGGGGGGGGTCGGCGGAGCGGGCCGGTGGGACCGAGATCGGGGGTCGGCGGAGCGGGCCGGTGGGACCGAGATCGGGGGGGGGGTCGGCGGAGCGGGCTGAGGGTTGGCAGAGCCGGCCGAGGAGACCGAGATGCTTGAAAGAAAAAAATTTGCAGGGTCACGGGGAAAGGACGGGTGAGTGGGATTAGCTGGATTGCTCTTGCATAGAGCCGGCACGGACTCCATGGGCTGAATGGCCTCCTTCCGTGCTGTAACCATTCTATGATTTTCAACTTGTCCTATCACCCTTCAAAGATTTGTGTACATACATCCCCAGGTCTCTTTGTTCCTGCACCCCCTTTAAAATTGTACCATTTAGTTTATATTGCCTCTCCTCGTTCTTCTTACCAAAATGTATCACTTCACACTTCTCTGTGTTAAATTGCATCTGCCACGTGACGGCCCATTTCACCAGTCTGTCTGTGCCCTCCTGAAGTCTATTACTATCCTCCACGTTGTTTACTACATTTCTGAGTTTCGTGTCATCTGTAAACTTTGAAATTAATACCCTCCATATCCAAGTCCAGGTCATTAATATATAATAAAAAGAGCAGTGGTCCTAACACTGACCTCTGGGGAACACCACTGTAAACTTCCCTCCATTCTGAAAAACAACCGCTCACCACTACTCTCTGCTTTCTGTACCTTGGATAATTTTGTATCCACGCTGCCACTGTCCCTTTAATCCCATGGGCTTTAATTTTACTTACAAATCTATTATGTGGCACTTTCTCAAAAGCCTTTTAAAGTCCATATACACATCAACCGCACTCCCCTCATCAACTCTCTCCTTTACTTCATCAAAGAACTCAATCAAGTTAGTCAAACACGATTTTCCTTTAACAAATCTGTGCTGACTTTCATTTATCAGCCCATGCTTTTCCAAGTGCCAATTGATTTTGTCCCAGATTATTGTCTCTAAAAGTTTCCCCACCACCGACTTTGGCCTGTAATTGCTGGGTTTATCCCTTTCCCCATTTTTGAACAGGGGTGTGACATTTGCAATCCTCCAGTCCTTCGGCACCATCCCATATCTAAGGAGGATTGGAAGATTGTGGCCAGTGCCTCCGCAATTTCCACCCTTACTTCCCTCAATAACCTAGGATGCATCTCATCTGGACCTGGTGACTTTTCTACTTTGAGTACTGCCAATCTTTTAAGTTGGCTATCACTACTACCTCCTCCTTTACTGCTACAGTGGCAGCATCCTCTTCTCTAGTGAAGACAGATGCGAAATATTCATTTAGTACCTCAGCCATGCCCTCTGCCTCCACAAGAAGATCTTTTTTGTCCCAAACAGTCCCATCCTTCCTTTGACTACCCTTTTACTGTTTATATGTTTATAAAAGACTTCTGGGTTACCTTTTATGTTAGCCGCTAATCTATTCTCATACTCTCTCTTTGACCCTCTTATTCTCTTTTTTAGATCTCCTCTGTACTTTCTATATTCAGCCTGGTTCCCTACCGTATTATAAACCTTACATTCGTCATAAGCCTTTTTCTGTCTCATTTTAATCTCTATATCTTTAATCACCCAGGGAGCTGTAGCTTTAGATGCCCTTCCTTTCCCTCTCGTAGGGATGTGTCCATTCTATACCTGAACCATCTCCCCCTTGAAGGCCTCCCATTGTTCAATTACTGTTTTGCCTACCAATTTTTGATTCTAATCCATTTTATCTCACTGAAATTAGCCCTTCTCCAGTTTAGTATTTTCACATTTGATTGTTCCATGTCCTTTTCCATAACTATTCTAAACCTGATATTATGATATTGTGATCACTGTTCCCCAAATGCTCCCCCACTGAAACATGCTCCACCTGCCCCACTTCATTCCCCAGAACTAGATCCAGCACAGTTCCCTTCCTGGTTGGGCTGGAAACGCACTGTTTCAGAAAGTTCTCTTGAACATATTTCAGGAATTCCTCCTCCTTTTTACCCTTTACACTGTTACTGTCCCACTTTATATTGGGATAATTGAAGTCCCCCATTATCCACCATTCTATAGTTCTTGCATCTTTCTATAGTTTGCCTGTAAATTTTCTCCTCTATCTCTTTCCCACTAATGGTGGCCTATAGTATACACCCAGTAGGGTAAAAGCTCCTCTATTATTCCTTAATTCTACCCAAATAGATTCTGTCTTTGACCTCTCAACTACATCATCCCTTTCCAGTGCTATAATAGTTTCTTTGATCACCACTGCCACACCACCCCCCCACCCACTTTCTTTCCTTTTTTATCTTTCCTGATTATTCCTTGTAACAGGAATATTAAGTACCCAATCCTCCCGTTCTTTGACCAGGTCTCTATTATTGCCACTATATCATAGTCCCATTTGGCGACTTGAGCCTGCAGCTCACCAACCTTATTCACCACGCTATGTGCATTTACACACATGCACTCCAATCTCATCTTAGACTGCCTCACATTCGCCACCTGCCTGATCCCTCCTATTTATGAACTCTTCTTTACTCTAGCGCTATTTGCCTCTCCCAGTCCTCTGTGCATCTTGTCTCTCTTCTCTAATGTTTCATCCTGATGCCCATCCCCCTGCCAAATTAATTTAAACCCTCCACCGCAGCACTAGATAACCTCCCCGTGAGAACATTGGTCCCAGCTCTGTTGAGGTGCAACCCGTCCATCTTGATCAAATCCCTCCTGCCCCAGAACTGGTCCCAATGCCCCAGGAATCTGAAGCCCTCCCTCCTGCCATTTCCCCAGCCACGCATTTACCCGTCTTATCCCACTTTTGCTATACTCACTAGTGTTTGGCACTAGGAGTAATCCAGAGATCACTACATTTGAGGGTCCTGCCTTTTAACTTCCTCTCTAGCTCCTGAAACTCTGCTGGACCTCAACCCTTTTCCTTCCTACGTCATTGGTTCCCATGTAAAAACATAAGAAATAGGAGCAGGTGTAGGCTATACAGCCCCAAAAGCCTGCTTCTCCATTCAGTAAGATCATGGCTGATCTTTGACCTCAACTCCACTTTCCCGCCCGATCCCCATATCCCTTGATTCCCTTAAAGTCCAAAAATCTATCAATCTCAGCCTTGAATAGACTCAACGACTGAACACCCACAGTCCTCTGGGGTAGAGAATTCCAAAGATTCACAACCCTCTGAGTGAAGAAATTTCTCCTCATCTCATCTAAATGGCCGACCCCTTATCCTGAGACTATGCCCCCTAGTTCGAGACTCTCCAACCACGGGAAATATCCCCTCAGCATCTACCCTGTCAAGCCCCCTCAGAATCTTATATTCATTCTTCTAAACTCCAGAGAGTATAGGCCCATACGACTCAATCTTTCCTCATTGGACAACCCTCTCATCCCAGGAATCAATCTAGTGAATCTTTGTTTCACCGCCTCTAAGGCAAGTATATCCTTCCTTAGGTAAGGAGACCAAAACTGTACACAGTACTCCAGGTGAGGTCTCACCAAAGCCCTGCACAATTGCAGCAAGACTTCCTTACTCTTGTACTCCAACCTCTTTGTAATAAAGGCCAACATACCACTTGCCTTCCTAATTGCTTGCTGTACCTGCATGTTAACTTTCTGTGTTTCGTGTACAAGGACACCCAAGTCTCTCTGAACACCAACATTTAATAGTTTCTCACCATTTAAAAAATATTCTGTTTTTCTATTCTTCCTACCAAAGTGAATAACCTCACATTTCCCCACATTATACTCCATCTGCCACCTTCTTGCCCACTCACTTAACCTGTCGATATCCCTTTGCAGACTCTCTGTGTCCTCCTCACAGCTTACTTTCCCACCTAGCTTTGTATCATCAGCAAACTTGGATACATTACACTTGGTCCTTTCATCTAAATCATTAATATAGATTGTAAATAGCTGAGGCCCAAGCACTGATCCTTGTGGCCCTCCACTAGTTACAACCTGCCAACCCGCAAATGACCCGTTTATCCCTACTCTCTATTTTCTGTCCGTTAACCAATCCTCACTTCATGCTAATATATTACCCCCAATCCCATGGGCCCGAATCTTGTGTAACAGCCTCTTATGTGGCACCATATTGAATGCCTTTTTGAAAATCCACTAGTTCTGTCTTATCTACCCTGCCAATTACATCCTCAAAAAAGATTTGTCAAACATTATTTCCCATTCATAAAACTGTGTTGACTCTGCCTAATCACATTATGATTTTCTAAGTGCCCTGTTACTACATCCTTAATAATGGATTCCAGCATTTTCCCAACGACTGATGTCAGGCTAACTAGCCTGTAGTTCCCTGTTTTCTCTCTCCCTCCTTTCTTGAATAGCGGGGTTACATTTGCTACCATCCAATCCATGGGGAACATTCTAGAATCTAGGGAATTCTGGAAGATCACAACCAATGCATCCACTATCTCTGCAGCCACCTCTTTTAGAACCCTAGGATGGAGGCCATCAGGTCCAGGGGATTTGTCAGCTTTTAGTCCCATGAATTTCTCCAGTACTTTTTCTTTACTGATATTAATTACTTTAAGTTCCTCCCTCTCATTAGACCCTCGGTTCACCACTATTTCCGGTATGTTTTTTGTGTCTTCTACTGTGAAGACAGATACAAAATATTTGTTTAATATTTCTGCCATTTCCTCATTCCCCATTATAATTTCTTCTCTCTTTGCCTATAAGGGAACTGTTGACCGGAGGTTACCGGTTACGGTTATTGGCTTAGTACAAAGAGGAGAAGAGTCAATTCTCTCAACTCTCAATTCGCTTTATTCATGTCGTTCGATCATATACATATAGCTTATACGTCTGGTTAGATATAGACATGCAGTTTGCACCAGGTTATACAATCTTATACCCAAACTAGGATCTAAACGCACACCCGCTAGGTTTCTCTGACACTCCCTGAGTGGTCACAGAATATAAAGGCTAATACCCGAAAAGGAGAGCTGACGCTGGCCAGGCGTTCCGTTCTCTCTCTCTTTCGACGTCGTCTCTACGTCCCTGACGTAGGTTCTTCCACTTCTGCGATGGTTGGTCTCCGGAGTCTTCGCTCTGGCTCCACGTCCCAGAATCTTCATTCTTATTCCAAATCTTATCTCTTCAAGCTGTGCTGTCTTTCTCTCCCGTTGGTTTAGGCTTGCTCGCCTAGTCTGTGTCTTCTCCTCATTGGCTCTGTCCCAAGGACTTAGGTAGCATTACCTCATTACTTCTTTTCTAAATAAGGACTTGTCTGATCACATCTCCTTTGTCTTTCACAAAACTTAGCTAATTCAAACCGGTTCCAGCCAGCTCAGGCCAGTGACTGAACTCAGGTTACTTCAGTTCAAAAGTTGCTTTTGCCGGTGTGTCAGCAGTTCGGAACAAACTCAGTAGTTTCTGCAACCCCTGGCCAACAGAACCACGTTTACTTTCTCTACTCTCTTCCTTTTTGCATACTTGTAGAAGCTCTTACAAACTGTTGTTATATTTCTTTCTAGTTCACTCTCATTCAATTTTCTCCCTCTTTATCAATTTCTCGGTCGCCCTTTGCTGATTTCGAAAACCCTCCCAATCCTCTGGCTCACTGCTCTTTTTGGCAACATTACAAACCTCTTCTTTTAATCTAATACTAACTTCTCTAGTTAGCCATGGTTGGATCATTTTTCCCTTGGAGATTTTATTCCTGAAGGATATGAATATTCATTGGGAATTATGAAAAGTATTTCTTTTAATGTGCACCATTGCTTATCTACCGTCATATCTTTTAATCTAATTTCCCAATCTACCTTAGCCGACTCGCCCCTCATGGGCCATGGCGTCTGGCTGTTCCCCTTCCCCCCTCAAAATGTTCTACACCCTCTCAGTGATGTCCTTTACCCTGGCACCACACCATGGGGAGGGGCGGCGGAGCGGGGGGTGAAGCCAGGGAGAAGGGGCCGAGCGGGGGGTGAAGCCCGGGAGAAGGGGCCGAGCGGGGGGTGAAGCCCGGGAGAAGGGGCCGAGCAGGGCGTAAAGCTCGGGAGGGGCGGCGGAGCGGGGCGTAAAGCTCGGGAGGGGCGGAGGAGCGGGGCGTAAAGCTCGGGAGGGGCGGAGGAGCGGGGCGTAAAGCTCGGGAGGGGCGGAGGAGCGGGGCGTAAAGCTCGGGAGGGGCGGAGGAGCGGGGCGTAAAGCTCGGGAGGGGCGGAGGAGCGGGGCGTACAGCTCGGGAGGGGCGGAGGAGCGGGGCGTAAAGCTCGGGAGGGGCGGCGGAGCGGGGCGTAAAGCTCGGGAGGGGCGGAGGAGCGGGGCGTAAAGCTCGGGAGGAGCGGCCGAGCGGGGCGTAAAGCTCGGGAGGAGCGGAGGAGCGGGGCGTAAAGCTCGGGAGGGGCGGAGGAGCGGGGCGTAAAGCTCGGGAGGGGCGGAGGAGCGGGGCGTAAAGCTCGGGAGGGGCGGAGGAGCGGGGCGTAAAGCTCGGGAGGGGCGGAGGAGCGGGGCGTAAAGCCCGGGAGGGGCGGAGGAGCGGGGCGTAAAGCTCGGGAGGAGTGGCGGAGCGGGGCGTAAAGCCCGGGAGGGGCGGCCGAGCGGGGCGTAAAGCTCGGGAGGGGCGGAGGAGCGGGGCGTAAAGCTCGGGAGGGGCGGCGGAGCGGGGCGTAAAGCTCGGGAGGGGCGGAGGAGCGGGGCGTAAAGCTCGGGAGGGGCGGAGGAGCGGGGCGTAAAGCTCGGGAGGGGCGGAGGAGCGGGGCGTAAAGCTCGGGAGGGGCGGCCGAGCGGGGCGTAAAGCTCGGGAGGGGCGGCCGAGCGGGGCGTAAAGCTCGGGAGAAGGGGCCGAGCGGGGCGTAAAGCTCGGGAGGGGCGGAGGAGCGGGGCGTAAAGCTCGGGAGAAGGGGCCGAGCGGGGCGTAAAGCTCGGGAGGGGCGGAGGAGCGGGGCGTAAAGCTCGGGAGGGGCGGAGGAGCGGGGCGTAAAGCTCGGGAGGGGCGGAGGAGCGGGGCGTAAAGCTCGGGAGGGGCGGAGGAGCGGGACGTAAAGCTCGGGAGGGGCGGAGGAGCGGGGCGTAAAGCTCGGGAGGGGCGGAGGAGCGGGGCGTAAAGCTCGGGAGGGGCGGAGGAGCGGGGCGTAAAGCTCGGGAGGAGCGGCCGAGCGGGGCGTAAAGCTCGGGAGAAGGGGCCGAGCGGGGCGTAAAGCTCGGGAGGGGCGGAGGAGCGGGGCGTAAAGCTCGGGAGAAGGGGCCGAGCGGGGCGTAAAGCTCGGGTGGGGCCGAGGAGCGGGGCGTAAAGCTCGGGAGGGGCCGAGGAGCGGGGCGTAAAGCTCGGGAGGGGCCGAGGAGCGGGGCGTAAAGCTCGGGAGGGGCGGAGGAGCGGGGCGTAAAGCTCGGGAGGGGCGGAGGAGCGGGGCGTAAAGCTCGGGAGGGGCGGAGGAGCGGGGCGTAAAGCTCGGGAGGGGCGGCCGAGCGGGGCGTAAAGCTCGGGTGGGGCGGAGGAGCGGGGCGTAAAGCTCGGGAGGGGCGGAGGAGCGGGGCGTAAAGCTCGGGAGGGGCGGAGGAGCGGGGCGTAAAGCTCGGGAGGGGCGGAGGAGCGGGGCGTAAAGCTCGGGAGGGGCGGAGGAGCGGGGCGTAAAGCTCGGGAGGAGCGGCCGAGCGGGGCGTAAAGCTCGGGAGGGGCGGAGGAGCGGGGCGTAAAGCTCGGGAGAAGGGGCCGAGCGGGGCGTAAAGCTCGGGAGGTGCGGAGGGGGGCGTAAAGCCCGGGAGGAGCGGCCGAGCGGGGCGTAAAGCTCGGGAGGGGCGGAGGAGCGGGGCGTAAAGCTCGGGAGGGGCGGAGGAGCGGGGCGTAAAGCTCGGGAGGGGCGGAGGAGCGGAGCGTAAAGCTCGGGAGTGGCGGAGGAGCGGGGCGTAAAGCTCGGGAGGGGCGGAGGAGCGGGGCGTAAAGCTCGGGAGGGGCGGAGGAGCGGGGCGTAAAGCTCGGGTGGGGCGGAGGAGCGGGGCGTAAAGCTCGGGAGGGGCGGAGGAGCGGGGCGTAAAGCTCGGGAGGGGCGGAGGAGCGGGGCGTAAAGCTCGGGAGGGGCGTAGGAGCGGGGCGTAAAGCTCGGGAGGGGCGGAGGAGCGGGGCGTAAAGCTCGGGAGGGGCGGAGGAGCGGGGCGTAAAGCTCGGGAGGGGCGGAGGAGCGGGGCGTAAAGCTCGGGAGAAGGGGCCGAGCGGGGCGTAAAGCTCGGGAGGGGCGGAGGAGCGGGGCGTAAAGCTCGGGAGGGGCGGAGGAGCGGGGCGTAAAGCTCGGGAGGGGCGGAGGAGCGGGGCGTAAAGCTCGGGAGGGGCGGAGGAGCGGGGCGTAAAGCTCGGGAGGGGCGGAGGAGCGGGGCGTAAAGCTCGGGAGGGGCGGAGGAGCGGGGCGTAAAGCTCGGGAGGAGCGGCCGAGCGGGGCGTAAAGCTCGGGAGAAGGGGCCGAGCGGGGCGTAAATCTCGGGACGGGCGGAGGAGCGGGGCGTAAAGCTCGGGAGAAGGGGCCGAGCGGGGCGTAAAGCTCGGGAGGGGCCGAGGAGCGGGGCGTAAAGCTCGGGAGGGGCCGAGGAGCGGGGCGTAAAGCTCGGGAGGGGCGGAGGAGCGGGGCGTAAAGCTCGGGAGGGGCGGAGGAGCGGGGCGTAAAGCTCGGGAGGGGCGGAGGAGCGGGGCGTAAAGCTCGGGAGGGGCGGCCGAGCTGGGCGTAAAGCTCGGGTGGGGCGGAGGAGCGCGGCGTAAAGCTCGGGAGGGGCGGAGGAGCGGGGCGTAAAGCTCGGGAGGGGCGGAGGAGCGGGGCGTAAAGCTCGGGAGGGGCGGAGGAGCGGGGCGTAAAGCTCGGGAGGGGCGGAGGAGCGGGGCGTAAAGCTCGGGAGGAGCGGCCGAGCGGGGCGTAAAGCTCGGGAGGGGCGGAGGAGCGGGGCGTAAAGCTCGGGAGAAGGGGCCGAGCGGGGCGTAAAGCTCGGGAGGTGCGGAGGGGGGCGTAAAGCTCGGGAGGAGCGGCCGAGCGGGGCGTAAAGCTCGGGAGGGGCGGAGGAGCGGGGCGTAAAGCTCGGGAGGGGCGGAGGAGCGGGGCGTAAAGCTCGGGAGGGGCGGAGGAGCGGGGCGTAAAGCTCGGGAGGGGCGGAGGAGCGGGGCGTAAAGCTCGGGAGGGGCGGAGGAGCGGGGCGTAAAGCTCGGGAGGGGCGGAGGAGCGGGGCGTAAAGCTCGGGAGGGGCGGCGGAGCGGGGCGTAAAGCTCGGGAGGGGCGGCGGAGCGGGGCGTAAAGCTCGGGAGGGGCGGAGGAGCGGGGCGTAAAGCTCGGGAGGGGCGGAGGAGCGGGGCGTAAAGCTCGGGTGGGGCGGAGGAGCGGGGCGTAAAGCTCGGGAGGGGCGGAGGAGCGGGGCGTAAAGCTCGGGAGGGGCGGAGGAGCGGGGCGTAAAGCTCGGGAGGGGCGGAGGAGCGGGGCGTAAAGCTCGGGAGGGGCGGAGGAGCGGGGCGTAAAGCTCGGGAGGGGCGGAGGAGCGGGGCGTAAAGCTCGGGAGGGGCGGAGGAGCGGGGCGTAAAGCTCGGGAGGAGCGGCCGAGCGGGGCGTAAAGCTCGGGAGAAGGGGCCGAGCGGGGCGTAAAGCTCGGGAGGAGCGGCCGAGCGGGGCGTAAAGCTCGGGAGGAGCGGCCGAGCGGGGCGTAAAGCTCGGGAGGGGCGGAGGAGCGGAGCGTAAAGCTCGGGAGGGGCGGAGGAGCGGGGCGTAAAGCTCGGGAGGGGCGGAGGAGCGGGGCGTAAAGCTCGGGAGGGGCGGAGGAGCGGGGCGTAAAGCTCGGGAGGGGCGGCCGAGCGGGGCGTAAAGCTCGGGAGGGGCGGCCGAGCGGGGCGTAAAGCTCGGGAGGGGCGGAGGAGCGGGGCGTAAAGCTCGGGAGGGGCGGAGGAGCGGGGCGTAAAGCTCGGGAGGGGCGGAGGAGCGGGGCGTAAAGCTCGGGAGGGGCGGAGGAGCGGGGCGTAAAGCTCGGGAGGGGCGGAGGAGCGGGGCGTAAAGCTCGGGAGGGGCGGAGGAGCGGGGCGTAAAGCTCGGGAGGGGCGGAGGAGCGGGGCGTAAAGCTCGGGAGGGGCGGAGGAGCGGGGCGTAAAGCTCGGGAGGGGCGGAGGAGCGGGGCGTAAAGCTCGGGAGGGGCGGAGGAGCGGGGCGTAAAGCTCGGGAGGGGCGGAGGAGCGGGGCGTAAAGCTCGGGAGGGGCGGAGGAGCGGGGCGTAAAGCTCGGGAGTGGCGGAGGAGCGGGGCGTAAAGCTCGGGAGGGGCGGAGGAGCGGGGCGTAAAGCTCGGGAGAAGGGGCCGAGCGGGGCGTAAAGCCCGGGAGGGGCGGCGGAGCGGGGCGTAAAGCCCGGGAGGGGCGGAGGAGCGGGGCGTAAAGCCCGGGAGGGGCGGCCGAGCGGGGCGTAAAGCCCGGGAGGGGCGGAGGAGCGGGGCGTAAAGCCCGGGAGGGGCGGAGGAGCGGGGCGTAAAGCTCGGGAGGGGCGGAGGAGCGGGGCGTAAAGCTCGGGAGGGGCGGAGGAGCGGGGCGTAAAGCTCGGGAGGGGCGGAGGAGCGGGGCGTAAAGCTCGGGAGGGGCGGAGGAGCGGGGCGTAAAGCTCGGGAGGGGCGGAGGAGCGGGGCGTAAAGCTCGGGAGGGGCGGAGGAGCGGGGCGTAAAGCTCGGGAGGGGCGTAAAGCTCGGGAGGAGCGGCCGAGCGGGGCGTAAAGCTCGGGAGAAGGTGCCGAGCGGGGCGTAAAGCTCGGGAGAAGGGGCCGAGCGGGGCGTAAAGCTCGGGAGGAGCGGCCGAGCGGGGCGTAAAGCTCGGGAGGGGCGGAGGAGCGGGGCGTAAAGCTCGGGAGGGGCGGAGGAGCGGGGCGTAAAGCTCGGGAGGGGCGGAGGAGCGGGGCGTAAAGCTCGGGAGGGGCGGAGGAGCGGGGCGTAAAGCTCGGGAGGAGCGGCCGAGCGGGGCGTAAAGCTCGCGAGGGGCGGCGGAGCGGGGCGTAAAGCTCGGGAGGGGCGGAGGAGCGGGGCGTAAAGCTCGGGAGGGGCGGCCGAGCGGGGCGTAAAGCTCGGGGGGGGCGGAGGAGCGGGGCGTAAAGCTCGGGAGGGGCGGAGGAGCGGGGCGTAAAGCTCGGGAGGGGCGGAGGAGCGGGGCGTAAAGCTCGGGAGGGGCGGAGGAGCGGGGCGTAAAGCTCGGGAGGGGCGGAGGAGCGGGGCGTAAAGCTCGGGAGGGGCGGAGGAGCGGAGCGTAAAGCTCGGGAGGGGCGGAGGAGCGGGGCGTAAAGCTCGGGAGGGGCGGAGGAGCGGGGCGTAAAGCTCGGGAGGGGCGGAGGAGCGGGGCGTAAAGCTCGGGTGGGGCGGCCGAGCGGGGCGTAAAGCTCGGGAGGGGCGGCCGAGCGGGGCGTAAAGCTCGGGAGGGGCGGAGGAGCGGGGCGTAAAGCTCGGGAGGGGCGGAGGAGCGGGGCGTAAAGCTCGGGAGGGGCGGAGGAGCGGGGCGTAAAGCTCGGGAGGGGCGGAGGAGCGGGGCGTAAAGCTCGGGAGGGGCGGAGGAGCGGGGCGTAAAGCTCGGGAGGGGCGGAGGAGCGGGGCGTAAAGCTCGGGAGGGGCGGAGGAGCGGGGCGTAAAGCTCGGGAGGGGCGGAGGAGCGGGGCGTAAAGCTCGGGAGGGGCGGAGGAGCGGGGCGTAAAGCTCGGGAGGGGCGGAGGAGCGGGGCGTAAAGCTCGGGAGGGGCGGAGGAGCGGGGCGTAAAGCTCGGGAGGGGCGGAGGAGCGGGGCGTAAAGCTCGGGAGGGGCGGAGGAGCGGGGCGTAAAGCTCGGGAGGGGCGGAGGAGCGGGGCGTAAAGGGAGCCACGCGATGAATCAAAAAAATTAAGAAAAATTCAGAAAGTGACATCACAAGACGAGGAAGAGCACAGTGTGTAAGTCAGTAAATATTTAGTTCATTGTCTTTTTACATTAATGTTTTTCGTGGTTATTATTCTTCGTGGTTAGTGTCTTTATTAGTTCATGTTATGGAGTTAGATAAATTGTAAATTGCCGTAAAGCTAAACAAACAGTATAAATAACTGTTCACTAACATGGTAGGACAGCTGGGGCCCATCACATGCCCATCCTGTGCCATGTGGGAACTCCAGAACCCTTTGTGAGTCCTGGAAAACCACATGTGCAGGAAGTGCCGCCAACTGCTCGAGCTCAAGCTCAGAGTTTCTGAGCTTGAGGGGTGGCTGGTATCACTTCAGGAAGCTGAGAGTTGTGTGCATAGCACATTTCAGGAGGTGGTCACCCCACAACTACAGAGAATTCAGGTGGAGAGGGAGTGGGTGACCACCAGACAGACTAGGGGGAACAGGCAGGCAGTGCAGGAGTCCCCTGGGAGTGTGGCACTCACAATCCGGTATTCAGTATTGAATCCCAGTGAGGGTGTTGACACCTCGGGGGAGTGCTGCCTTGATGTCCTCTGGCATTCAGCTCTTGTGTCCTTGTCTAGATTGAGGCTGTGATAAGGTCTGGTGCTGAGTGGTTCTGGCACAACCCGAACTGAGCATCGGTGAACAGATCATTGGTGAGCAGGTGTCGCTTGATGGCACTATTGATGACTCCTTCCATCACTTTACTGATGATTGGGAGGAGGCTGAAAAGGCAGTAATTGGCTGGGTTAGATTTGTCCTGTTTTTTTGCGGATAGGATATACCCGGGCAACCTGCCACATTGTTGGGGAGATCTCACTGCCCCAGCAATACTCGAACAGCTTGGCTTGGACAGTGGCCAGCTTGGTGCACAGGCCTTCAGCACTGCAGCTGGGTTATGGTCAGGGCTCAGAGCCTTTGCTGTATCGAGTGCATCCAGCCACGTAGCGTCATGTGAAGTGAACCAAATTGGCTGGACACGGGCATCAATGATGGTGAGGACCTTGGGCAGAGGCCGAGTCGGATCGCCACTTGTGGCTGAAGACACTTGCCAACACTTCAGCCTTGTCTCTTGCTCTCACGTTCTGGACTCCACCGTGGATGAGGATGGGGATGTTCATGAAACCTCCTCCTCCTGTTAGTTGCCTGGTTGTCCACCACCATTCTCAACTGGATGTAGTAGAGCTAGAGTAGGTTATGGCACCATTTGGTTCTGTCTACAGGCTGCTGCTCTTGGTGTTTAGCATGCAGGTGTAGCTGCTTCACTAGGTCGATACCTCATTCTAACGCATGCCTGGCGCTGTTCCAGACACTTCTCATGGGGTTGGGGGTAATATATTAGCATGGATTGAGGATTGGTTAACGGACAGAAAACAGGCAGTAGGAATAAATGGGTCATTTTCAGATTGGCAGGTTGTAACTAGTGGAGGGCCACAAGGATCAGTGCTTGGGCCTCAGCTATTTACAATCTATATTAATGACTTAGATGAAGGGACCGAGTGTAATGTATCCAAGTTTGCTGATGATACAAAGCTAGGTAGGAAAGTAAGCTGTGAGGAGGACACAAAGAGTCTGCAAAGGGATATAGACAGGTTAAGTGAGTGGGCAAGAAGGTGGCAGATGGAGTATAATGTGGGGAAATGTTAGGTTATTCACTTTGGTAGGAAGAATAGAAAAACAGAATATTTTTTAAATGGTGAGAAACTATTAAATGTTGGTGTTCAGAGGGATTTGGGTGTCCTTGTACACGAAACACAAAGTTAACATGCAGGTAAAGCAAGCAATTAGGAAGGCAAATGGTATATTGCCCTTTATTGCAAGGGAGTTGCAGCATAAGAGTAAGTAAGTCTTGCTGTAATTGTACAGGACTTTGCTGACACCTCCCCTGGAGTATTGTGTGCAGTTTTGGTCTCCTTACCTAAGGAAGGATATACTTGCCTTAGAGGCGGTACACCAAGGTTCAGTAGATTGATTCCTGGGATGAGAGGGTTGTCCTATGAGGAGAGATTGAGTAGAATGGGCCTATACTCCCTGGAATTTAGAAGATTGAGAGGTGATCTCATTGAAACATATAAGATTCTGAGAGGGCTTGACAGGGTAGGCGCTGAGAGGCTGTTTCCCCTGGCTGGAGAACCTAGAACTAGGGGGCAGTCTCAGGATAAGGGTTCGGCCATTTAGGACTGAGATGAGGAGGAATTTCTTCACTGAGGGTTGTAAATCTTTGGATTTCTCTACCCCAGAGGGCTGTGGATGCTCAGTGGTTGAGTGTATTCAAGGCTGAGATCGATAGATTTTTGGACTCTGAGGGAATCAAGGGATATGGGGATCGGGCGGGAAAGTGGAGTTGAGGTCGAAGATCAGCCATGATCTTATAGAATGGCGGAGCAGGCTCGAGGAACTGTATGGCCTACTCCTGCTCCTATTACTCCCTGTTGAGCTGGGGTTGGTCACCTGGGTTGAGGGATGTGCCTGGCCATGAGGTTACGGATTGTGGTGGTATATATCTCTGCTGCTGATGGCCTGCTGTTTCTCTTGAATACCCAATTTTGGGCTGCTAGATCTGTCCTTAGTCTGTCCCAATTAACATGGCGGTAGTGCCACACTACACGATGGGGAATGTCCTCATGGTGAAGACCAGACTTCCTCTTCACAAGGACTATGCTGCGGTTACTTCTGTCGATACTATCACAGACAGACGTGTCTACGACGGGGTGGGTTGCTGAGGACAGGGTCTACAAGGTTACTCTCTCATGTTTGTTCCTTTACCACCTGACACTTTTCTCACCATTTCTGGCCCAGTCTGGCAGCTACATCCTTCTGGGCTCATTCGTGGTGGTACTACTGATCCACTCTTGCCGGTGGACATTGTAGTCCTCCACCCAGCATATATTCTGTGCCCTTGCTCCCTCCTAATGATGTCACCATGGAGGAGCACTAATTTGTTAGTTGAGGAAAGAGCACTACTTGATAATCAGTTTTCCATGACTATTTGGACTTAAGCCATGAGACTTCATGAAGTCCAGAATCAACCTTGAGGACTCCAAGGGCTAAGCCCACCCAACTGTATACCTCTGCCGGTGTGACAGGACATGGTGAGAATGATGATGGAGCAGTTTGGGATGTTGGCTGATGGTCGTACTCACAGAATCCTGTCGTTGCTTGACTATTCCGTGGGACAGCTGCCCCAGCTTGATGGGCACTGGTGCCCAGATGTTAGTGAGGAGGACTTTGCAGGTTTAACTTCGTCTTATCCTGATGCAATAAGTCATTACCCACGCATTACATAGGCCCATCTGGTTTTCTTCTAAACGTTGAACTTTGCAGCAATTGCTTCCAAGTGGGTGACTTATTGGGCCACTTCAGAGGGCATTAAGTGCCAACCATATAGTGTTGGACTGGAGTACATGTAGGCCAGACTGGGTAGGCTCCCTTCCTTGAAGGACCGTGAACCAGCTGGACTTTTACAACAATCTGGAAAATGTTATGATTCAAATCAATTGATGAAAATGGATGTTGAGCTAAAGAAGATATTAGGAGGGGTGACTAAAAGTTTGGTCAAAGGGGTGGGTTTTAAGGAGATGATCAAGGTGGAGAGACAAAGAGGTTCCGGGAAGGAATTCCAGAGTTTAGGGCCTAGGCAGCTGAAGCCTCAGCTTCCAGTGGTGTGGCAGAGGCAGAGGGAGAGGGGAATGCACAGGAGGCCAGAGTCAGAAGAACTGAGTTGGTGGGGGGAGATGACATAGGGCTGGCGGCGGGTTTGGGGGGGCGGCTGAGTAACCCGCTCTCGAGAGGCAGGTCCGTCATTAGAAAATGTTAATTAAGGTACTTTCATGAAATTTTGGCAGTGATTTGAAATTAGCGCCCCCAGCAGGGGTTTCCGGGGACAACTCAGCATTAAATTGGAGGTGGGATTCAGTGGCACTTCATGGAGCTGGTTAAAGGTCAGGTGTCCTGATCTCAATAAAGGATCAATGCTCACAACTGCTTTCTCAGTTCCCTCTGGGAAATGGTTTGCTGAGAGTTCTTGTGCTGAGAGACCTGTTGGGAATGTTTGGAGATGTTCACACAGAGAACATCAGGATGATGGTGCCATGGCTGCTCTAGATTGGACTTTGGATGAGGAAGACAATCACCATCTACAGCAGTAAGGGCTTGCTGTGGAAAAAGCTGCAGGTGGACAACAGGGAGGGGAGCAACAGAGAGGGGACGATGTTGCAGGAGGCACTACCCAAGTTACAGGTTCCACAGACAAAGGCTCAGCTTCCTTGACCTCTCGGAAGAGCAGTGCTTCCGAAAGCTGAGATTGTCACGTCAGGTTGCAGACATTTACAGCCTCCTAGAAGAAGACCTGCTCCCTGCTGAACCTGGTGGCCACGCATTACCAGTTGCTGTGAAAGTCACCACCCCCCTCAATTTCTTTCCTTCCAGGGCACTACTGGAGATATATCGAGGGTCCCACAGTCGGCTGCACATAAATGCATACGGCATGGATGACGGATGGATTGTTTGCCAGGGCTGGGAGGTTTGTAAACATGCCCTGTGATGACAATAGCCAGAATGAGCGGGCACTCAGATTCGCATCTCTGGCTAGCTTCCCACAGGTATAGGGTGCCATCGATTGCACACACGTGGCAATCCGAGCACCACCAGTTCAACCAGGAGTATTCGTCAACTGCAAGCGATTTAATTCCATCAACGTCCAGCTGGTGTCCAACCACAAGAAAAGTTTCATGTAGGTCTGTGCCAGATTCTCTGGGAGCTGCCATGATGCTGCCATCACACTGCAGCAATGCAACATCCCCGACCTGGTCGTACCTGGAACCAGCCTTAAGGGGTGGCTGCTAGGCGACAAAGGATACCCCTTTTAAATCTGGCTATTGACGCCTCTGAGAAACCCCAGAGTGCTACAACGACAGCCATATGACAGCCAGATGTGTCATCGAGCAAGCCATCAGCATACTCAAGATGTATTTCAGGTGCCTGGACAAGTCTGGTGACGCCCTTCAGTACACGCCAGTGAGGGTCTCCAGGATAATCGTGGTGGGCTGCGTTGTGTACAACATAGTGCAGCAGCGAGGACTAGTGGTAGAGGAGGAACAAGCCACTCAGCACTCCTCATTTGATGAGGATTCTAATGGAGAGGAGGAGGAGGATGAGGAGGAGGAAGATGAAGATGGGGCATCCAATGCCAGGCTACCCGATCACATTGCTGCTCAGGATGCCAGGGGTGCCCCAATAGCTCGAAGGTTCAGTTAGTCACTCACACTGGACCAAATTAACTATCACATTACCCCCCTCCCCACTGACACAAAGCAGTCCTGTAACTAACCATCGACCCATTGCACATCCACCAATTAATCCCAGTCAATTCACGTCTTCACATTCATCACCAAGCGACTGAAAACCTGAGTTGCCACCTGATCGGCAAGAATGGTGAACACTGGGAAGTGATGCAAAGGAATAACTTTTATGTGAATAAATAAAGGAAACTTACCAACACGACATTTTCACAAACACCCATGGCCATTCCCTCGGTGAACTACAAAGCTTGTCTTTTTCTTTCTCGGCTGCTCCTACCTGGTGTAACCCCTATGGCTCCAGTAGAGGTAGAGGCAGAGGCAGGCTGCTCTGATCCCTGACTTCGGAGATGCTCACGGCCGATGACCTTTGAGTGTTGGAACCCGTGAGGGTCCCGCCAAAGACTGTACCTGTGCAGGGGCAGACTCGGCCATCAGGAGAGGAGGCAGCATGTCGGGTACTGGTTGAGGGGGGACAACGGGTGAGACGTGGGAGCGCTTTGAGTGGAGTTCCCACTTCTGTGTCCCCTTTTACCATCATCCCTCTCCTGGGCCTACGGCACATCACTCCTACCTCTCTGCGTGGGAGCAGCTTGGTGCAGATCTGTGATGCCTTGTGAGGCCACAGCTAAGGTATCTGTCATCCTGTTTAAGGCGGCAGACATGTTGGTTTCCATAGTCTGTACGGCCGTGGTCGGGGCCTGCAGGGACTGATTACATTGCCCCGATTCAAGTTCCACGGAGGAGGCCACTCCATCCATGGAAGATATCTTCGCAATGTCCTGTGAGATCAGTCCATAAATGCTTAAGCTGGGATCCTCCATCCTCTCTGCTATTGTGGACAGCGTGCCATGCAAAATTGCCAGCACCTTGCAAATTTGCTGCTGACCCTTTATGATCCTCCTTTTCATTGATGTCCCCCTGGGTTCAGCATTTATGTCCAGCTGAGCAGAGCTTGGAAAGGAGTGCACACTCCGAAGTGGACTCTCCACAGCTGCCCCTATCACCACTCTCTGCTCGTGCTCACTTGTAAACTGTGACTCACTAAGGTGAGAAGCCACCTTACCGTCTAAGAGGACCCAACGAAGTGCTCGTATCTGCGCTGGTACCTGGTAAGCCTATGACAGTGGACTCTCAGAAGGAATCAGCTCCTCTGAGGAAACGTCGTCCGGAAGGGCCACGGGCTGCTGTTCTTCACGTGATGGCCCTGGAGGAGAGAAGAGACGGGTATAAATCATAGTATCATAGTAGGCACAGCACAGGGGGCAGCCATTTGGCCCATCGTGCCTGTGCCTTCTCTTTGAAAGAGCTATCCAATTAGTCCCACTCCCCTACTCTTTCCCCATAGCCCTGAAAATATTTTCCCTTCAAGTATTTTTTTTATTCGTTCATAGGATGTGGGTGTCGCGGCAAGGCCAGCATTTATTGCCCATCCCTAATTGCCCTTGAGAAGATGGTGGTGAGCCGCCTTCTTGAACCGCTGCAGTCCGTGTGGTGAAGGTTCTCCCACAGTGCTGTTAGGAAGGGAGTTCCAGGATTTTGACCCAGCGACGATGAAGGAACGACGATATATTTCCAAGTCGGGATGGTGTGTGACTTGGAGGGGAACGTGCAGGTGGTATTGTTCCCATGTATCTGCTGCTCTTGTCCTTCTAGGTGGTAGAGGTCGCGGGTTTGGGAGGTGCTGTCGAAGAAGCCTTGGTGAGTTGCTGCAGTGCATCCTGTGGATGGTACACACTGCAGCCACAATGCGCCGGTGGTGAAGGGAGTGAATGTTTAGGGTGGTGGATGGGGTGCCAATCAAGCGGGCTGCTTTGTCCTGGATGGTGTCGAGCTTCTTGAGTGTTGTTGGAGCTGCACTCATCCAGGCAAGTGGAGAGTATTCCATCACACTCCTGACTTGTGCCTTGTAGATGGTGGAAAGGCTTTGGGGAGTCAGGAGGTGAGTCACTCGCTGCAGAATACCCAGCCTCTGACCTGCTCTTGTAGCCACAGTATTTATGTGGCTGGTCCAGTTAAGTTTCTGATCAATGGTGACCCCCAGGATGTTGATGGTGAGGGATTTGGCGATGGTAATGCCGTTGAATGTCAAGGGGAGGTGGTTCGACTCTCTCTTGTTGGAGATGGTCATTGCCTGGCACTTGTCTGGCGCGAATGTTAATTGCCACTTATCAGTCCAAGCCTGTATGTTGTCCAGGTCTTGCTGCATGCAGGCTCGGACTGCTTCATTATCTGAGGGGTTGCGAATGGAACTGAACACTGTGCAATCATCAGCGAACATCCCCATTTCTGACCTTATGATGGAGGGAAGGTCATTGATGAAGCAGCTGAAGATGGTTGGGCCGAGGACACTGCCTTGAGGAACTCCTGCAGCAATATCCTGGGGCTGAGATGATTGGCTACCAACAACCACTATCATCTTCCTTTGTGCTAGGTATGACTCCAGCCACTGGAGAGTTTTCCCCCTGATTCCCATTGACTTCAATTTTATTAGGGCTCCTTGGTGCCACATTCGGTCAAATGCTGCCTTGATGTCAAGGGCAGTCACTCTCACCTCACCTCTGGAATTCAGCTCTTTTGTCCATGTTTGGACCAAGACTGTAATGAGGTCTGGAGCCGAGTGGTCCTGGTGGAACCCAAACTGAGCATCGGTGAGCAGGTTATTGGTGAGTAAGTGCCGCTTGATAGCACTGTCGATGACACCTTCCATCACTTTGCTGATGATTGAGAGTAGACTGATGGGGCGGTAATTGGCCGGATTGGATTTGTCCTGCTTTTTGTGGACAGGACATACCTGGGCAATTTTCCACATTGTCAGGTAGATGCCAGTGTTGTAGCTGTACTGGAACAGCATGGTTAGAGGCGCAGCTAGTTCTGGAGCACAAGTCTTCAGCACTACAGCCGGGATGTTGTCGGGGCCCATCGCCTTTGCTGTATCCAGTGCACTCAGCCGTTTCTTGATATCACGTGGAGTGAATCAAATTTGCTGAAGACTGGCTTCTGTGATGGCGGGGATATCGGGAGGAGGCCGAGATGGATCATCCACTCGGCACTTCTGGCTTCCCTTTTGAAAGTTATTATTGAATCTGCTTCCACCACCCTTTCAGGCAGTGTATTCCTGATCATAACAACTCGCTGCGTAAAAAAATGTTTCGTCATGTCGCCTCTGGTTCTTTTGCCGATCAACTTAAATCTGTGTCCACTGGCTACTGACCCTTCTGCCACTGGAATCAATTTCTCCGTATTTACCCTATCAAAACCGTTCATGATTTTGAACACTTCCGTCAAATCTCCTCTTAACCTTCTCTGTTCTAAGGAGAAGAACCCCAGCTTCTCCAGTCTATCCACATAAATTAAGTCCCTCATCCTGGTACCATCTAGTAAATCTCTATGATCTTGATATCCTTTCTAAAGTGTGGTGCCCAGAATTGAACACAATACTCCAGCTGAGGTGTAACCTGTGTTTTTTTAAGGTTTAGCATAACTTCCTTGCTTTTGTACTCTATGCCTCTGTTTATAAAGCCCAGGATCCCATATGCTTTTTTAGCAGCAACTCTCAACTTGTTCTGCCACCTTCACAGAAAGGTTAGACAAAGGTAATGCAGCAGATGTAATATATATGGATTTTTAAAAGGCCTTTGATAATGAGCAGCATTGTAGACTAATGACTAAGTTCAGAGCATGTGGAGTCAGGGGACAAATAGCAGAATGGATGACAAGCTGCCTACAAAACAGAGAGTAGAGTGTTAATGGTAGTTACTCAGACTGGACAAAGGTGGGAAGTGGTGTTCCACAAGAATCAGTGCTGGTGCTGGTGCTGTCGTTCACCTTTTAAATAAACGATTTGGACTCGGGAATCGCAATCAGTAGCAAGCCTGAGGATTGGGAGCAGTTTAGAATTCAGCAAAAAAGGACCAAGAGATCGATTAAGAGGGGAAAAATCAAGTATGAGAATAAACTTGCAAGGAACATAAAAGCAGACTGTAAAAGCTTCTACAAGTATGTAAAAAGAAAAAGATTAGTGAAGACAAATTTAGGTCCCTTACAGTCAGAAATGGGAGAATTTATAATGGGGAACAGAGAAATGGCAGAGCAATTAAACAAATACTTTGGTTCTGTCTTCACGGAAGAGGACACAAATAACTTCCCAGAAATGCTAGGGAACCAAGGGACTAGTGAGAAGGAGGAATTAAAGGAAATTAGTATTAATAAAAAAAAATAGTGCTGGAGAAATTAATGGGACTGAAAGCCGATAAATCCCCAGGGCCTGATAATCTACATCCCAGAGTACTAAAAGAGGTAACCATGGAAATAGTGGATGCATTTGTTGTCATCTTCCAAAATTCTATAGATTATGGAACAGTTCCTGCAGATTGGAGGGTGGCAAATGTAACCCCACTATTTAAAAAAGGAGGGAGAGAGAAAGCAGGGAATTGCAGACTGGTTAGCCTAACATCAGTAGTAGGGAAAATGCTCGAGTCTATTATAAAGGATATGATAACAGGATACTTAAAAAAAAATATCAACGGGATTAGACAAAGTCAACATGGATTTATGAAAGGGAAATCGTGTTTGACAAATCTACTGGAGTTTTTTGAGGATGTAACTGGTAGAATAGATAAGGGAGAACCAGTGGATGTGGTGTATTTGGATTTTCAGAAGGCCTTTGATAAAGTCCTGCATAAGAGGTTAGTGTGCAAATACAATTTCAAAATTTGCAGACGACACCAAATTGGGGAGGTATAGTTACCCCCAATTTGGTGTCTCTGACAAAATACAGCAAGATATTAAGCCATTCGGCCCTTCGAGCCTGCTCCGCCATTCAATACGATCATGGTTGAACTTGCAGAATGGACGTGTAATTGGCAAATAAATTTCAATATAGATAAGTGTGAGGTATTGCATTTTTGTCGGAAGAATAAGGAGGCTGCATACTGCTTGGATAATAAGAGTCTAAATGGGGTCGAAGAGCAGAGGGATCTGGGGGCACAGACACACAAATCACTAAAAGTAGCGAAACAGGTTAATAAGGCCAAAGAAGAAGGCAAACCAAGCACTGGGACTCATTTCTAGAGGGATAGAATTGAAAAGCAGGGAAATTATATTCAACTTGTATAGAATCTTGGCTAGACCACACTTGCAGTACTGTGCACAGTTCTGGTCTCCATATTATAAAAAGGATATGGAGGCACTGGAGAAGGAGCATAAAAGATTTACTAGGATGATACCAGAACTGAAAGGATATACTTAATCTGGAAAGATTGAACAGACTGGGATTCTTTTCTTAAAAAAAGACTGAGGAGTGACCTGATAGAGGTCTTTAAGATTATTAAAGGTATGATAGAGTAGTCGTAGGGAAGATGTTTCCACTTGTGGGGGAGACCAGAACTAGGGGCCATAAATATAAGATAGTCACTAATAAATCCAATGGGAATTCTGGCGAGCCTTCTTTACCCAGGGAGTGGTTAGAATGTGGAATTCGCTACCGCAAGGAGTAGTTGAAGCGAATAGCAGAGATGCATTTAAGGGGAAGCTAGATAGACACATGAGGGAGAAAGGAATAGAAGGATATGCTGATAGGGTGAGATGAAGTTGGGAGGGAGGAGGCTCGTGTGGAGCATAATCACTAGCATGGATCTGTTGGGCCAAATGGCCTGTTTCTGTGCTGTACATTCTATGTAATTCTATGTAAAAAAATTGTACCATTTAGTTTATATTGCCTCTCCTCATTCTTCCTACCAAAATGTATCACTTCACACTTCCCTGCGTTAAATGTCATCTGCCATGTGTCTGCCCGTTTCACCAGTCGTCCACGTCTTCCTGAAGTCTGTTACTATCCTCCACATTATTTAATACATTTCCGAGTTTCATGTCATCTGCAAACTTTGAAATTATACCCTCTCTAGCCAAGTCCAGGATATTAATATATATCAAAAAGAGGAGTGGTCCTAATTAGTACTGGCAATGTAAAAATGCTGCTACTTAGCATAATTACGATGATCATATTTCAATCGGAGATATTTAATTCTCTCACCAGGCAGCTGCAAAGTCCCAGTCTCTCTAACTTGGATGGTCAGGGACGCAGATATGCCACTTATCTCCATGGCATCTTCCTCTGCAGATGATTAATCTGGGGCGGACCACCTCCAGTCCTCTCCCTCTCCCTTGTATTTTGCGTTCTCTTCTGCAACGGGGGAACAACAGACCTTTGAGTGTCTGTAAGGTATGTGTTCACCCGATGGATGCAGTGCATTTGGTGAGAGTGACTATCAGGCAGATGCATCACATTGCATAATGATGTGTCCAGAAAAGAATTTAACGTGATACAGAACCAGTTTATACCTCTAAGGGACAAGAGCTGTACTTGCCAAAAAAAACAGCTATGGATGACAAAAGAGGTAAGGGCCAACATAAAACTAAAAGAAAGCGCTGACAAAAATGCAATAAAGAGCACGATCCTGGCGACTGGGAGAGATACAAAGAACAGCAAAGGGAGACAAAACAGAGAGTATTAGCCTCAAAAAGGGAGTATGAAAAGAAACTTGCAAGGGATAACAAAGTTAACACAAAAATCTTTTACAATTATATAAGGAAGAAGAGGGTGGTCAAGAGCAATGTGGGCTCTTAAAAACTGATGATGGTGATTCTGTAAATGAAAATGAGGAAATGGCAGACATGTTAAATAATTACTTTGCATCAGTATTTACAGTAGAGGAAGCGGATAGCATGCCAGACACCCCAAGGAAATTAATTTTGAATCAGGGATGGCGAATCACCATAATTAACCTAAGCAAATTAACAGCAATGAAGAAAATAATGGCACTAAAGAGTGACAAATCCCCAGGACCAGATGGTTTCCATCCCACGGTTTTAAAGGAAGTAGGTGAGCACATTGCAGACGCCCTAACTATAATCTTCCAAAGTTCTCTCGATTCAGGAACCATTCCTTTAAATTGGAAAATTGCACACGTCACTCCACTATTTAAGAAAGGTGAGAGAGGGAAACCAGGGAATTATAGACCAGTTAACCTGACATCTGTTGTCAGGAAATTACGAGGGTCTATAATTAAGGATAGAGTGACTGAACACTTGAAAATTTTCAGCTGATCAGGGAGAGTCAGCATGGATTTGTAAAGATGATGTGGAGATGCCTTTGTAAAGGGTAGGGTATGGCTGATGAACCTGATTGAATTTTTTGAAGAAGTGACTAAAGTATTGGACAGGGGAATGTCTAAGAATGTTGTTTGTAAGGACTTCCAGAAGGCATTCGATAAAGTCCCTCATAAGAGACTGTTAGCTAAAGATGAAGCTCATGGAATTGACCTGTTTAGGAAATTGGCTGAGCAGCCCTCAGCGTGGACAATATTCATGCAGCCCTGTGAGCTGACGTTACCAAGCTCCATACGTGCCTTTCTAAAATAAGCCATTTCAGGCCCTGTGAACCATGAAATCATCCTGGGGCCCTGCAATCATTTCCCAATCTAATTCTCTTTGAGTCTGCTTAATATAGTTTCAAATTCAACAGCCAAACATCATCAACAGTTCTGCTTGAGTGAGCCAAGTAATTTTCTGTCGAGCGTCTCCCGATGGCTGTGTGAAGTGGTTGCTGTTTGATGCCTTGTTCTGGTTTTGATTAGATTGCTGCAGTGTAGGTGGGACACGGAGCTGTCATCTCCAATGCTGCTGTTGAACCTTGTACCTGAAGTGAGGTTGGTGCCTAAGGACTGAAATTCCGCCTACTCCCCTTATCTTCAAGGAGCTGGTTGTGATTTTCTTGTGAGAAACAAACTTTATAAATGAGAAGGGTGGTGGTGACTACCAGAGTTCTGCAGGGGCCCTCCTTATTCATGAGAGCACTACTTGTGCTTTATCAAACTTGCAGCTGACAGCAAGCTATGTGCGTGCGTGAGGGTGTTCTCAAACCACATTCAGGGATAGCTGGTGTGTTAAGGATCACTTCCAGTGTAGATATAAATGTGAGGCGTCTTGGAGCAGCAGGTGTGTATATGATAAACGGGTGCCCATTGGCAAAGGTGGAGAAGGAAAAGGATTGGGTGTGACTGAGGGAGCCAATGGATGTAAAGCTGATATCACACAGCTGATTGAATGGTGTATCAGGATCCAGCACCAGGACACATTCTCTCCACTAAAACAAATTACTCTAAGCTTGTGTGAAGCTCTGGTCAAGTGACATTTGGCAATGCTTTGTGTAATTTGGGGCTCCCTAACTTCACAAGAATATTGGTCCTTGTACTACTGGCGATGGTGTGGGAAGGGCTGCTGAATAGGTGGTGATGGAAGAATATTCTAGAATTTTGCTTCTATCAGAATATTTATTCAGAACTTTCCTGCAGAAGATTAAGTGAGCTAAAGAAAAGCATCCTTCATTACCTCAGGACATTCCAAGTGCTTTCCAATTAATGAATTATTTATGGAGTATAGTCCCAGTTGTTTTGTAGGCAAACGGGCAGCCACTTTGCACACACCAAGATCCCACAAATAGCACATGAATAAATGATCGACTGTTCTACTTTTGGTCTGTTGGTTGACAGATGAATATTGGCCAGGACTCCAGGGAAAACTTCCTGCTTCTCTCAAATAGTGGCATGGGGGTCTTTCATATCCACCTGTACAGGAGACGGGGCCTCAGTTTAATGTCTCATCTCAAAGACAGCAGCACCGACAATGCAGCACTGCCTCAGTACCGAGCTCAACTGTCAGTGTGGATTATGTACTCAAAGCCTGGAGTGGGACTTGAACCCTGACCCGGAATGCTATCAACTGAGCCGAACTGACACTTTGGATAGAGTCCGTGATCAGGTGGATTGTGCATGGTCCATTTGAAGGAGCAGGGCTGATGTGCTTAGTGACCTTTTCTTATTCCATAGTTCTGTACGTTAAAGTAATTGAAATTGACTAAAATTTGCTGCCTCTCTCCCCTTATCCATCAGACGAGTTGCAACAGCTGTTTCTGACTGGCTTCCTCCCAACAGAGGGGAGTTCCACTAATTACTTTTCCTGGTTACCTGATTTGAAAGGAACCCGGTGTATGGAGCCCGCGGTTAAAATGCAGTGAGCTGGATTGTAGTGTCATTGACCACAAATTAATGAGGCCTGTTTTCAGGCAGGGAGTGGAAGTTTAAGTCAGTGGATGGAGTACTGATCAAGCGGGCTGCTTTGTCCTGGATGGTGTCGAGCTTCTTTGAGTGTTGGAGCTGCACTCATCCAGGCAAGTGGAGAGTATTCCATCACACTCCTGACTTGTGCCTTGTGGATGGTGGAAAGGCTTTGGGGAGTCAGGAGGTGAGTCACTCGCCACAGAGTTCCTAGCCTCTGACCTGCTTTAGTTGCCATGAAATTTATATGGCTGGTCCAGTTAAGTTTGTGCTCAGTGATTACCTCCAATGTGTTGATGGCAATGCCATTGAACATCATGGGGAGATGGTCATTGTCTGACACTTGTGTGATACAAATGTTACTTGCCACATATCAGCCCAAGCCTGGATGTTGTCCAGGTCTTGCTGCATGCGGGCATGGACTGCTTCAGTATCTGAGGGGTTGCGAATGGAACTGAACACTGTGCAATCATCAGCGAACATCCCCATTTCTGACCTTATAATGGAGGGAAGGTCATTGATGAAGCAGCTGAAGATGGTTGGGCCTAGGACAATGCCCTGAGGAACTCCTGCAGCAATGTCCTGGGGCTGAGATGATTGGCCTCCAACAACCACTACCATCTTTTGTGGTAGGTATGACTCCAGCCACTGGAGAGTTTTCCCTCTGATCCTCCTTGACTTCAATTTTCCTAGGGCTCCTTTGTGCTGCACTCGGTCAAATGCTGCCTTGATGTCAAGGGCAGTCACTCTCACCTCACCTAGTTCAGTAATGCCAATCGGTTCTCGAGTACCCATAGGTAATATATCAGTGAAGGTTTTCTTACTAATGCTCAATCAATCACAGAGACAGCATGTGACATGCAATCATGTTTCACACTCTGACTTGTCTGCCTGGTACTCTGCAGTAATTATTACACTGAGTCCCTGCCTTCTCCACAATACTCTGCAGGAATCATTACACTGTGACTCCCTGCCTGCTGTACAGTACTCTGCAGTAATTATTACACTGTGAGTCCCTGCCTGCTGTACAGTACTCTGCAGTAATTATTGCACTGTGAGGCCCTGCCTGCTGTACAGTACTCTGCAGTAATTATTGCACTGTGAGGCCCTGCCTGCTGTACAGTACTCTGCAGTAATTATTACACTGTGAGGCCCTACCTGCTGTACAGTACTCTGCAGTAATTATTAAACTGTGAGGCCCTGCCTCCTGTACAGTACTCTGCAGTAATTATTAAACTGTGATGCCCTGCCTGCTGTACAGTACTCTGCAGTAATTATTACACTGTGACGCCCTGCCTCCTGTACAGTACTCTGCAGTAATTATTACACTGTGAGGCCCTGCCTCCTGTACAGTACTCTGCAGTAATTATTACACTGTGATCCCCTGCCTTTTGTACATGGTTGAAAATGAAGTTTCTGAATGATTTTGTTGAGTTCTACTGGTTACAAGTTAAGTGTTGAGCAAGTAATTGGTCCTCATTTCTGCTAATGAGTGTATGTAGCTCGTTAATAAATGAATGGGACATCCATCAGCTCCAGACAACTGAGACAAAACAAGTAGATTCTCTGACAGGTTGACAGAGACTCTCCAACTGACCAGTTTCAATCCTAATGGCTATTGAGCGTTCCAAAAGTGAGGAAAATTGCTTCTGTCAAAGGATAAATGAAGTGTCATTCAGTTAAAAAGCTGGATTTTTCTGTGGCGGTAAATGTTTTTTGTTCGTCCCTCTCTGTGATGCAGTGGTCTGGGCTCTTTCTGCCTGAGATGGTTTCAGTTGCTTTTTCCACATCTCTCTGTGAGCCTCTTTCACTTAAGTACAGACCGGTTTCCGGTCCATTTATCTCAAATATCTGGAGTTATCCCAGTGCACAGAGTGTGACATAACACGGACTAACAGTCCTTTTGGGGGCAGGCACCAGGCAGGATGCCCTCCTTATATCCCTTCCCACATTGGTTTTAGTGAGGGCCTTTCATCATGATGCGGGTATAGTAGCATAGTGGTTATGTTTCTGGATTAATACTCCAGACTCATGAGTTCAAATCCTGCCACAGCGGCTGGGGAATTTAAATTCAATTAAATAAAATCTGGAATAAAAAAAACTACTATCAGTAATGGTGACCATGAAACTACCGGATTGTCGTAAAAACCCATCTGGTTCACTAATGTCCTTTAGGGAAGGAAGCCTGCCGTCCTTACCCGGTCTGGCCTATATGTGACTCCAGACCCACAGCAATGTGGTTGATTCTTAATCACCCTCTGAAATGGCCTAGTAAGCCACTCAGTTGTAAAATCTCACTACAAAAAGTTATAATAAGAATAAAATTGGACGATCCACCCAGTATCAGACGACTAGACACCGGACACGACAAAGGCAAACCAAGCCCAGTCGACCCTGCAAAGTCCTCCTCACTAATATCTGGGGACTTGTGCTAAAATTGGGAGAGCTGTCCCACAAACTAGTCAAGCGACAGCCTGACATAGCCATACTCACAGAATCATACCTTTCAGCCAACGTCCCAGACTCTTCCATCACCATCCCTGGGTATGTCCTGTCCCACCGGCAGGACAGACCCACCAGAGGTGGTGGTACAGTGGTATACAGTCAGGAGGGAGTGGCCCTGGGAGTCCTCAACGTTGACTCCGGACCCCATGAAATCTCATGGCATCAGGTCAAACATGGGCAAGAAAACCTCCTGCTGATTACCACCTACCGCCCTCCCTCAGCTGACGAATCAGTCCTCCTCCATGTTGAGCACCACTTGGAGGAAGCACTGAGGGAAAAACCAACTTGACCTCGTCCTCACCAATCTACCTGTCGCAAATGCATCTGCCCATGACAGTATTGGTAGGAGTGACCACCGCACAGTCCTTCTGGAGACGCAGTCCCGTCTTCACACTGAGGACACCATCCAACGTGTTGTGTGGCATTACCACCATGCTAAATGGGATAGATTCAGAACAGATCTAGCAGCTCAAAACTGGGCATCCATGAAGTGCTGTGGGTCATCAGCAGCGGCAGAATTGTATTCCAGCACAATCTGTAACCTCATGGCCCGGCATATTCCTCACTCTACCATTACCAACAAGACAGGGGATCAACCCTGGTTCAATGAGGAGTGTAGAAGAGCATGCCAGGAGCAGCACCAGGCGTACCTAAAAATGAGGTGCCAACCTGGTGAAGCTACAACTCAGGACTACATGCATGCTAAACAGCGGAAGCAACATGCTATAGACAGAGCTAAGCGATTCCACAACCAACGGATCAGATCAAAGCTCTGCAGTCCTGCCACATCCAGTCGTGAATGGTGGTGGACAATTAAACAACTAACGGGAGGAGGAGGCTCCGTAAACATCCCCATCCTCAATGATGGCGGAGTCCAGCACGTGAGTGCAAAAGACAAGGCTGAAGCGTTTGCAACCATCTTCAGCCAGAAGTGCCGAGTGGATGATCCATCTCGGCCTCCTCCCGATAGCCCCACCATCACAGAAACCAGTCTTCAGCCAATTCGATTCACTCCACGTGATATCAAGAAACGGCTGAGTGCACTGGATACAGCAATGGCTGTAATGCTCAAGACTTGTGCTGCAGGACTAGCTGCGCCTCTGGCCAAACTGTTCCAGTACAGCTACAACACTGGCATCTACCCGACAATGTGGAAAATTGCCCAGGTATGTCCTGTCCACAAAAAGCAGGACAAATCCAATCCGGCCAATTACCGCCCCATCAGTCCACTCTCAATCATCAGCAAAGTGATGGAAGGTGTCGTCGACAGTGCTGTCAAGCGGCCCTTACTCACCAATAACCTGCTCACCGATGCTCAGTTTGGGTTCCGCCAGGACCCCACGGCTCCAGACCTCATTACAGCCTTGGTCCAAACATGGACAAAAGAGCTGAATTCCAGAGGTGAGGTTAGAGTGACTGCCCTTGACATCAAGGCAGCATTAGACAGAGTGTGGCACCAAGGAGGCCTAGTAAAATTGATGTCAATGGGAATCGGGGGAAAACTCTCCAGTGGCTGGTGTCATACCTAGCACAAAGGAAGATGGTAGTGGTTGTTGGAGGCCAATCATCTCAGCCCCAGGGCATTGCTGCAGGAGTTCCTCAGGGCAGTGTCCTCGGCCCAACCATCTTCAGCTGCTTCATCAATGACCTTGCCTCCATCATCAGGTCAGAAATGTGGATGTTCGCTGATGATTGCTCAGTGTTCAGTTCCATTCACAACCCCTCAGATAATGAAGCAGTCCGAGCCCGCATGCAGCAAGACCTGGATAACATCCAGGCTTGGGCTGATAAGTGGCAAGTAACATTCGCGCCAGATAAGTGCAAAGCAATGACCATCTCCAACAAGAGAGAGTCTAACCGCCTCCCCTTGACGTTCAACGGCATTACCATCAACATCCTGGGGGTCACCATTGACTAGAAACTTAACTGGACCAGACATATAAATACAGTGGCTGCAAGAGCAGTTCAGAGGCTGGGTGTTCTGTGGTGAGTGACTCACCGCCTGACTCCCCAAAGCCTTTGCACCATCTACAAGGCAAAAGTCAGGAGTGTGATGGAATACTCTCCACTTGCCTGGATGAGTGCAGCTCCAACAACACTCAGGAAGCTCGACACCATCCAAGACAAAGCAGCCCGCTTGATTGGCACCCCATCCAACACACTGAACATTCACTCCCTTCACCACCGGCGCACCATGGCTGCAGTGTGTACCATCCACAGGATGCACTGCAGCAACTCGCCAAGGCTTCTTCGACAGCACCTTCCAAACCCGCGACCTCTACCACCTAGAAGGACAAGAGCAGCAGGCACATGGGAACAACACCACCTGCACATTCCCGTCCAAGTCACAAACCATCCCAACTTGGAAATATATCACTGTTCCTTCATCGTCGCTGGGTCAAAATCCTGGAACTCCCTTCCTCACAACACTGAGGGAGAGCGTTCACCACATGGACTGCAGAGGTTCAAGAAGGCGGCTCACCACCACCTTCTCAAGGGCAATTAGGGATGGGCAATAAATGCCGGCCTCGCCAGCGACGCCCATATCCCATGAACAAATAAAAAAATATATATGCGAGACCGATATGGATTGTGCTTATGGGAACTTCTCTATTTCCCAGAGGTTTGGGGATCTGCGCTTAGTGTTCGATGCTCTGCAGTAATTATTACACTGTGATCCCCTGCCTCCTGTACAGTACTCTGCAGTAATTATTACACTGTGATCCCCTGCCTCCTGTACAGTACTCTGCAGTAATTATTACACTGTGATCCCCTGCCTCCTGTACAGTACTCTGCAGTAATTATTACACTATGAGCCTTTGGCTCCTGTGCAATACTGTGTAGTAATTATTACACTATGATCCCCTGCCACCTGTAGAGTACTCTGCAGTAATTATTACACTGTGAGCCCCTGCCACCTGTAGAGTACTCTGCAGTAATTATTACACTGTGAGTCCCTGCCACCTGTGGAGTACTCTGCAGTAATTATTACACTGTGAGCCCCTGGCTCCAGTACAGTGCTCTGCAGTAATTATTACACTGTGTGCCCCTGCCACCTGTAGAGTACTCTGCAGTAATTACTGCTCTTTGAGCCCCTGCTTCCTGTACGTGGTTGAAAGTTAAGGTGCTGAATGATTTTGTCGGGTTTACTGTTTTCAAGTTAAGTGCTGGGCAAATAATTGGTTCTCATTTCTGCTAATGAGTGTCTGAAACTCATTGATAAATGAATGGGATATCCATCAGCTCCGGACAACTGAGACAAAACAAATAGATTCCCTGACAGTTGAACATAGTAACACGAGTAGGCCATTTAGCCTCTCGAGCCTGTTGCGCCGTTCAGTGAGATCTTGGTTGATCTGTGACCTAACTCCATATACCCGCCATAGCCCCATATCACTTAATACCTTTGGTTAACAAAACTCTATCAATCTCAGATTTAAAATTAACGATTGAGCTAGCATCAACTGCTGTTTGCGGAAGAGAGTTCCAAACTTTTACCACCCTTTTGCGTTCGAAGTGTTTCCTAACTTCACTCCTGAAAGTTCTGGACCTCGACTCCCCAACCAGCGGAAATAGTTTCTTCCTATATACCGTGTCCGTTCTCCTCAATATTTTGAAAACTTCAATCAAATCACCCCTTTAATCTTCTAAATTCCCGAGAATACAACCCGAGTTTATGTAATCTCTCCTCATAATTTAACCTTGGAGTTCAGGTATCATTCTAGTAAATCTACGCTGTACTCCCTCCAAGGCCAATATATCCTTCCTAAGGTACGATGCCCAGAACTGAACACATTACTCCAGGTGTGGTCTAACCAGGGCTTTGTATAGCTGTAGCATAACTTCTACTCCCTTGTATTCTGGTCCTCTAGATATAAAGGCCAGTATTCCATTAACCTTTTTGATTATTTTCTGTACCTGTCCATGACATTTTAATGATCGATGTACATGGACCCCTAAGTCTCTTTGGACCTCCACTGTTTCAAGCTTTTCACCATTTAGAAAGTACTCTGATCTATCCTTTTTAGGTCCAAAGTGGATGACCTCACACTTGCCTACTTTGAAATCCATTTGCCACAGTTTTGCCCATTCACTTAATCTATTAACATCTCTCTGTAATTTTATGCTTCCATCTACAGTTAAAATGCTGCCTATCTTTGTGTCATCGGCAAACTTGGATATGTGGCTCTCTATCCTGTCTTTTAAGTCGTTAATAAATACAGTAAATAATTGTGGCCCCAACACAGATCCCTGTGAGACACCACTAGTCACATCCTGCCAATTTGCGTACCTGCCCGTTATCCCTACTCTCTGTTTCCTGCCGCTCAGCCATTTTCCTAACCAGGTCAATAATTTGCCCACAATTCCATGAGCTTCAACTTTAACTATTGAATGCCTTCTGGAAGTCCATATAAATAACATCCATAGACATTCCCCTGTCCACTACTTTAGTCACCACTTCAAAAAATTCAATCAGGTTCATCAGCCATGACCTACCCTTTACAAATCCTTGCTGACTCTCCCTGATCAGCTGAAAATATTCAAGGTGATCAGTCACTCTATCCTTAATTATAGACTCTAGTAATGTCCCCACAACAGATGTTAGGTTAACTGGTCTATAATTCCCTGGTTTCCCTCTCTCTCCTTTCTTAAAAAGCGGAGTGACATGTGCAATTTTCCAATCTAGAGGGACAGTTCCTGAATCTAGAGATCTTTGAAAGATTATAGTTAGAGCATCCGCAATGTGCTCACCTACTTCCTTTAAAACCCTGGGATGGAAACCATCTAGTCCTGGCGATTTGTCACTCTTCAGTGCCGTTATTTTCTTCATTACTGTTAATTTGCTTAGGTTAATTATGGTGAGTTCCCGTCCCTGATTCAAAATTAGTTTCCTTGGGGCGTCTGGCATGCTATCCTCTTCCTCTACTGTAAATACTGATGCAAAGTAATTATTTAACATGTCCGCCATTTCCTTATTTAACAGAGACTCTCCAACTGACCAGTTTCAATCCTAATGGCTATTGAGCATTCCAAAAGTGAGGAAAATTGCCTCAAAGAATAAATGGAGCGTTGTTCAGTTAAAAAGCTGGATCTTTTCACATGGGGGACAGAGATGAATTGTGCTTATGGGAACTGCTCTCTGTCCCGAAGATTTGGGGATCTTAGCTTACTGTTCAATATTCTGCAGTAATTATTACATAGTGCACCCCTGCCTCCTGTTCACTGCTCTGCAGTATTTATTACACTGTGAGCCTCTGCCTCCTGTACAGTACTCTGCAGTAATTATTACACCGTGAGCCTCTGCCTTATGTACAGTACTCTGCAGTAATTATTACACTGTGAGCCTCTGCCTCCTGTACAGTACTCTGCAGTAATTATTACACCGTGAGCCTCTGCCTCCTGTACAGTACTCTGCAGTAATTATTACACTGTGAGCCTCTGCCTCCTGTACAGTACTCTGCAGTAATTATTACAATGTGAGCCTCTGCCTTATGTACAGTACTCTGCAGTAATTATTACAATGTGAGCCTCTGTCTCCTGTACAGTACTCTGCAGTAATTATTACACCGTGAGCCTCTGCCTCCTGTACAGTACTCTGCAGTAATTATTACACTGTGAGCCTCTGCCTCCTGTACAGTACTCTGCAGTAATTATTACAATGTGAGCCTCTGTCTCCTGTACAGTACTCTGCAGTAATTATTACACTGTGAGCCTCTGCCTCCTGTACAGTACTCTGCAGTAATTATTACACCGTGAGCCTCTGCCTTATGTACAGTACTCTGCAGTAATTATTACACCGTGAGCCTCTGCCTTATGTACAGTACTCTAATGATTATTACAATTTGAGCGCCTGCCTCCTGTACCGTGCTCTGCAGTAATTATTACACTGTGAGTCCCTGCCTTTTGTACAATACTCTGCAGTAATTATTACACTGTCAGCCCCTGCCTTACATGTAATAAATTGGATAGCCCAGTGGTGAAGGATAGAATACTAGAGCCTGGTCTTCAGTTGCTTCCAAGTCTTTAGTCACAGAGATCCACATTATCCACTGTGCACTCCCTAGATAAGCTCCCATGTAAATGGATATGAGAGCCCCAATTGATAAGCACCATCTGGATATAATTATCACTAATTGATACGAATCATATGGATACAATTATTATGTACAGTTTTCTCTAATAATTATTACAATATGAGCCCCTGGCTCCTGTACAGTGCTCTACAGTAATTATAACACTGTGAGCCCCTGCCTCCTGTACAGTGCTCTGCAGTAATTATTACAATATGAGCCCCTGCCTCCTGTACAGTGCTCTGCAGTAATTATTACAATATGAGCCCCTGGCTCCTGTACAGTGCTCTGCAGTAATTATAACACTGTGAGCCCCTGGCTCCTGTACAGTGCTCTGCAGTAATTATAACACTGTGAGCCCCTGCCTCCTGTACAGTGCTCTGCAGTAATTATTACAATATGAGCCCCTGGCTCCTGTACAGTGCTCTGCAGTAATTATAACACTGTGAGCCCCTGGCTCCTGTACAGTGCTCTGCAGTAATTATAACACTGTGAGCCCCTGCCTCCTGTACAGTGCTCTGCAGTAATTATTACAATATGAGCCCCTGGCTCCTGTACAGTGCTCTGCAGTAATTATAACACTGTGAGCCCCTGGCTCCTGTACAGTGCTCTGCAGTAATTATAACACTGTGAGCCCCTGCCTCCTCTACAGTGCTCTGCAGTAATTATTACATTGTATATTATAATTGAAATCACTGGATCATTTTGAATTCTAATGACTACATGTTAGCTGGTAAAGAGCTGGTCCTGATTTCTGCTGATGAGATTAGGGATTGAGCATTCTATATTAAAAAAAACTTATATTGATCAGTGAACTGTGGATAATACCACAGACAATTTGCTAGTTTTCTAAGAAAGTGTAAGAGACTCCCTGAATCTGTAGACTTCATTGTTTGAACATTAAGCTCAAGGGGTATGAATGCAGTTAGTGCACAGCTAGACACAGTTGATCAGCCTGCAAGTTGCATGAAAGAATGTCTCAAGATTTGTCTCCAAATAGACCTGGGGAAGGGAGGATCATTGACATTGAAATTGCCCCTCGCCCATTGGTGATTCCCAGACTACCTTTCATTAACAACAACAACAACTTGAATTTATATAGCGCCTTTAATGTGACAAAAGGTCCCAAGTCGCTTCACAGGAATGTAACCAGACAAAATTTGTCAACGAGCCACATAAAAACAAATTACCAGCTGTGTAATTCACCTTTGGGACTGAAATGACTCAGATGAGTGAGGCAGTGTTATCAACAGCCGTGTCACACTGGGGTTTTTTAAAAGGATTTCACACCAAATAGCTGTTCATACAATGAGGCTGTTTTTCCAGGGCTTTTCTCCATTGTGTTTATTGTCCTGTATTTAATGTTAACATTCAGTGTTCCCATGCACCAGCTGTGTATAACACTGTACTATTGCTGCACGGCCCCGTTCAATGTGAAATTGTGTTCAAACACGAAGAAAGTGCCTCCATTTTACCATGAGTCCCTCCCTATTTCTGCCACCTCTCCTGCAGCTGTTGATTCCTGGCCAGTTATGATACCACGGGGGTACCAGTGCTCCTGTAATATCTTGGCCTGACTGAGTGAGGGGAGCAGCACAGCCGAGACTCAACATCAATACACGCTTTCTGGAGGGGCTGGTGGTGGGGGCTTATTGAATAATCAACTAACAGAGACACCTGGGGGTTCAAATGCATCGGGGGGTTAAATTCGATAACCCCCGAACCCAGGTGCAGGGGTCGAGGTGCGCGTCCAGTGTTTCTGATGCAGGCAGCATGTGGAATTCGTGCTGCCGGCTCATTACCATGATTTGTACTTGCAGCCAGCATTACCCGCACCGGGGAGTGGCTGCACGCACCAGCAGAAGGCCCAACTTGGGGCATAGCCAGCATTAGTTAAAGGCAGCCTGCACCTCTTAAAGGGGAGGTGCACAGTCAATGGAAGCTGTGCAGGATGACAGGCAGAATGGCTGAAGCGGCAAGAGAGCGTGCCCCGAGGTTCTCCGACAACGCACTGGAGGCCTTAGTGGAGGGAGTGCAGGAATAGAGAGCCATCCTGTACTCACAGGGTGGCAGGAGACCCTCCCAGCCCAGAGCTGCTCAAGGTCGTCCTCCAAGGCCATCTGCACACTCCTCCATTGCAGGTCAGTAGCCTCCCACCACCCACGCTCCAGCCACTGGGGAAGCACCTTGTTAGGAGCACTAAGATAGATAAAGGCACACGAACAACAGGCACTAAGGGAATGCACAAGGATGAATAGCCTAATGTTTGCGACTACAGTTAATGTGTAACATTATAAATGTGTACTTGAAGTCGCAATCGTTGATGGTTTTTATGTACGCAATGAGCTGCAGGCGGTAGCAATGTGAAATCAAACAGAGGGCAGTTTGATGACCATATGGGAGAGGACGGGTGGGGAGTGTAGGATTGTTGTTGACTTGGGAGGTGTCGTTGAGGTTAGTGATATCACTCATTAATAAGGTGAGCACACAGAGCCCTGGCAGGCAGGGCCTGCTGTGCACCTCCTTGCTTCCTTAGGTCTTCCTCCACTTCCTCCTGCTCCTCCTCCTCAGCCTCTTCCTCCACTTCCTCCTGCTCCTCCCCCTCAGCCTCTTCGTCCTCATCCTCCTCCTCCTCCTCTGTCTCTGGCCCAGGGTCTTGGTGGGTAGGCGGTGGAAGAGCTGTTCCCTCATAAGGGCGAGGTTATGCAGCATGCAGCATACCATGACCAACCTTGACACCAGCTCAGCGAAGGACTGCAGGGCTCCACCAGAACGGTCCAGGCAGCGGAAGTGTTGCTTTAGGAGGCCTTCAGTGTGCACGACAAATCCGTGTGGCCACACGGCTCTCGTTGTATGCCTGCTCTGCACGTGTGCGTGTGTGCCTGACCAGAGTCATGAGCCACCCCTTATGGTGATAGCCCTTGTCACCCAATAGCCAGCCTTTGACTTGCCGAGCCGATTGAAAGATAGTTGGGACGTTGGACTGCCGCATAATGAAGGCGTCATGACTGCTGCCAGGGGAGCGGGCAATGACCTGCATGATGTGCAGCGTGTGGTCACACACCAGCTGCACAATGAGGGAGTGGAACCCCTTTCTGTTTATAAAGATGGCTGAGTTCAGATGTGGACCGTGCATGGCTATATGCGGGCAGTCAATGACACCCTGCACCATTGGGAAGCCTGCAATGTGAGCAAACCCTCGTGCTCACTCGTTCTACATCTCTCTATCAAGACGGAATGTGATGAGCCAGTTGCCCAACTCGAACAGTGCCTCCGTGACCTCCCTTATGTAGCAGTGCACTGCACACTGTGAGATGTTGCTCACATCACCAGCAGAGGCCTGAAAAGATCCAGAGCAATAAAAGTCAGCACCACGGTCACCTTGACAGCCACAAGCATTACTTTCCCTACCCTGCTCTGAGGCTGCAGTTGTGGCTGCAGCAGTTGACATATCTCCGTCACAACCTCTTTGGTGAACCGCAGCCATCGGATGCACTGATCTTCACTCATATTGAGGAAAGAGTATTGTTCCCTGAAGGCCCTCATGGGACATGGCCTCCTGCTCACTGCCCTGCGCATCCACCTCCACCTCCTTCTGCTTGCAGCGTAACCTGCTCTGCGTGGTCTCGCTGCATGCTCCCAGTCGTGTTCTGTGCCCAGCGGGAACCCTAGCAGGCCACCCATGGTTGCCAGGAATCTTGTTCCGTGCACTGTTGTAAATGACACCAACAGCAATGGAGGACCTGTCTAACCACTGTCTATATACTATAGCAACTTTATCCAAGTATAGGAAGCTTCAGCAAACACATACAATTGTACCAGCAGCCAGAAGCAAAAATCCAGCAACTAACCTATAACTCCTGCATGATCCCTTTAAATAGCACTGGTGGGCGATCCTCCAGGCAGTCCAAGACATGTTCAGCTGTTCGTGGTTGAGACAATACATTGGCTAGAGCGTTGAGTGCCAAAATGGTATCTATCCCTTTAAATCAGCATTATGCACTGATCTAACACACATTCTCCGTACTTTACATGATGCCAGCATTCGTTATCGGCACGTGCGCAAACGCCTTTACCAAGATGGCGTCCGGCGCACGTCATGCTAGAAGCATGCGCCGCATTCCAGATGCTATTATGGGACTTTAGGAGACCGTGTAGCGCCTGAAAAATGGGCGCAACACGGCCCAATTTATAGCCCTATCATTTCCAAAGTGAATGGTACGTACCTGTAAGGAGGCATCGCACAGTGATGGGGTGATCTGTAGCTGTCTAAAAGTATCCACATAGAGTCAAACAGGAACTCACTTTTTATGGTGAGGTTTGACCCATTGCTGTTTTGGATTTATAGTTTGATGGGGTGTCAGTATCTCACAGTGGCTGTAATGAGCTTGTAAATTGTGGCCATGAGGAGGGCGAGACCTCAGTGGGCAGCTTGTGTTGATGCTTGTATTCGTGTGATTGTAACTGGGAAAGTTGGAGTGCATGACAATGCTCACACCCATCAGAACGCACTGTCCCCACTGGCTGCACTCGTACCTTTACCAGTATCAAGCTAGCACCCAGTGTCACTTCAGTTACGATGTATGGTAGATAAGTGGGAAATGTTTGAGCCACCTACTGATGTGATGTCTCCCTGTGCTGAGCAATGTGACTGCAGATACTGAGCTCGACACAAGAATTGGATAGTGTATCTCACAGTACCTGCTGCCACATGACACCACTCACAGTTTTCATCTCCAGAAGATGTGATGCCAGTCAGTGAGGAGCATTGTTAGTGATTCTGAGCAGGGGTGTCTGTGATTGAGGCAGGAGCACAGTGAGGTAATGATGCAATGAAAAACACTGAGTCAAATTTGGGCCCCTGTATGCGTGAGCCCAATGACATGGTCAGGGTTGTCTGCTCCAGTCTCGACCAGTTTAGACTCCTTCGTCAGACGTCCAGAGTGACCCCAGTCCTTCATACAACAGAATGAGGAGATTCATGACCGTTTAGTTTTCTGTAGAGTGACGGGTCAATGTTGAATTGCTGTTACTGAGCAAGTGCAAGTTCAGTCAGGCACCTGACAGCACCAAGTGGAGCCTGTGCTCTGAGAGTGAGCAGGCCTGGACACTGAGGGCTATTGTGATCATTGCCACTGCTGTTAATCTCTGAACTCAGTACCAGCTGTTGAGTGACCATAGCTTTACTTTTTCAGATATATAGAGATTCTGAAAGATCACAAGACAAAACTGCTTTGGGATGAACAAATTGCTGAGCATTACTTCGAATATAAAAGGTGAATTGAAACAAAAACTGTTCACTTAAAAAGCAGATCAAAACACTTTCCTCACGTCGCCCTGCTCTACCCTCTCCTCTCCACTTGCCCACTCTCCTCTTTGCTCGTCCTCACCAATTCTCCCCTTCATGCCTATTCACTACACTGAACATTACATTTCACCAACAATTGAGCGACGAGCCAGGTATAGAGGTGTAGATGAGAGATGAGCCTGGTATAGAGGTGCAAATGAGAGATGAGCCAGGTATAGAGGTGTAACTCAGAGATGAGTCAGGTATAGAGGTGTAAATGGGAGATGAGCCAGGTATAGAGGTGTAAATGAGAGATGAGCCAGGTATAGAGGTGTAAATGAGAGATGAGCCAGGTATAGAGGTGTAAATGAGAGATGAGCCTGGTATCGAGGTGTAAATGAGAGATGAGCCAGGTATAGAGGTGTAAATGAGAGATGAGCCAGGTATAGAGGTGGAAATGAGACATGAGTCAGGTATAGAGGTGTAAATGAGAGATGAGCCTGGTATAGAGGTGGAAATGAGACATGAGTCAGGTATAGAGGTGTAAATGAGAGATGAGCCTGGTATAGAGGTATAAATGAGAGATGAGCCTGGTATAGAGGTGTAAATGAGAGATGAGCCTGGTATAGAGGTGTAAATGAGAGATGAGTCAGGTAGAGAGGTGTAAATGAGAGATGAGCCAGGTATAGAGGTGTAAATGAGAGATGAGCCTGGTATAGAGGTGTAAATGAGAGATGAGTCAGGTATAGAGGTGTAAATGAGAGATGAGTCAGGTATAGAGGTGTAAATGAGAGATGAGCCTGGTATAGAGGTGTAAATGAGAGATGAGCCTGGTATAGAGGTGTAAATGGGAGATGAGCCAGGTATAGAGGTGTAAATGAGAGATGAGCCAGGTATAGAGGTGTAAATGAGAGATGAGTCAGGTATAGAGGTGTAAATGGGAGATGAGCCAGGTATAGAGGTGTAAATGAGAGATCAGTCAGGTATAGAGGTGTAAATGAGAGATGAGCCAGGTATAGAGGTGTAAATGAGACATGAGCCAGGTTTAGAGGTGTAAATGAGAGATGAGCCAGGTATAGAGGTGTAAATGAGACATGAGCCAGGTTTAGAGGTGTAAATGAGAGATGAGCCAGGTATAGAGGTGTAAATGGGAGATGAGCCAGGTATCAAGGTGTAAATGAGAGATGAGCCAGGTTTCGAGGTGTAAATGAGAGATGAACCAGTTATAGAGGTGTAAATGGGAGATGAGCCAGGTATGGAGGTGTAAATGAGAGATGAGCCAGGTATCAAGGTGTAAATGAGAGATGAGCCAGGTATCAAGGTGTAAATGAGAGATGAGCCAGGTATAGAGGTGTAAATGAGAGATGAGCCTGGTATAGAGGTGTAAATGAGAGATGAGCCTGGTATAGAGGTGTAAATGAGAGATGAGCCAGGTATAGAGGTGTAAATGGGAGATGAGCCTGGTAGAGAGGTGTAAATGAGAGATGAGCCTGGTATAGAGGTGTAAATGAGAGATGAGTCAGGTATAGAGGTGTAAATGGGAGATGAGCCAGGTATAGAGGTGTAAATGAGAGATGAGTCAGGTATAGAGGTGTAAATGAGAGATGAGCCTGGTATAGAGGTGTAAATGAGAGATGAGCCAGGTATAGAGGTGTAAATGAGAGATGAGCCTGGTATAGAGGTGTAAATGGGAGATGAGCCAGGTATAGAGGTGTAAATGAGAGATGAGTCAGGTATAGAGGTGTAAATGAGAGATGAGCCTGGTATAGAGGTGTAAATGGGAGATGAGCCAGGTATCAAGGTATAAATGAGAGATGAGCCAGGTATAGAGGTGTAAATGAGAGATGAGCCAGGTATAGAGGTGTAAATGGGAGATGAGTCAGGTATAGAGGTGTAAATGAGAGATGAGCCAGGTATAGAGGTATAAATGAGAGATGAGTCAGTTATAGAGGTGTAAATGAGAGATGAGCCAGGTATAGAGGTGTAAATGAGAGATGAGCCAGGTATAGAGGTGTAAATGAGAGATGAGTCAGGTACAGAGGTGTAAATGAGAGATGAGCCAGGTATAGAGGTGTAAATGGGAGATGAGCCAGGTATGGAGGTATAAATGAGAGATGAGCCAGTTATAGAGGTGCAAATGAGAGATGAGCCAGGTGTAGTGGTGTAAATGAGAGATGAGCCATGTACGGAGGTGTAAATGAGAGATGAGCCAGGTATAGAGGTGTAAATGAGAGATGAGCCAGGTATAGAGGTGTAAATGAGAGATGAGCCAGGTTTCGAGGTGTAAATGAGAGATGAGCCAGGTATAGAGGTGTAAATGAGAGATGAGCCAGTTGTTGAGGTGTAAATGAGAGATGAGCCAGGTACAGAGGTGTAAATGAGAGATGAGCCAGGTATAGAGGTGTAAATGAGAGATGAGCCAGGGAAAGAGGTGTAAATGAGAGATGAGCCAGGTATAGATGTGTAAATGAGAGATGAGCCAGGTTTCGAGGTGTAAATGAGAGATGAGCCAGGTATAGAGGTGTAAATGAGAGATGAGCCAGTTGTTGAGGTGTAAATGAGAGATGAGCCAGGTACAGAGGTGTAAATGAGAGATGAGCCAGGTATAGAGGTGTAAATGAGAGATGAGCCAGGGAAAGAGGTGTAAATGAGAGATGAGCCAGGTATAGATGTGTAAATGAGAGATGAGCCAGGTACAGAGGTGTAAATGAGAGATGAGCCAGGTATAGAGGTGTGAATGAGAGATGAGCCAGGTATAGAGGTGTAAATGAGAGACGAGCCAGGTAAAGAGGTGTAAATGAGAGATGAGCCAGGGACAGATGTGTAAATGAGAGATGAGTCAGGTACAGAGGTGTAAATGAGAGATGAGCCTGGTATAGAGGTGTGAATGAGAGATGAGCCGGGTGCAGAGGTGTAAATAAGAGATGAGCCAGGTATAGAGGTGTAAATGAGAGATGAGCCAGGTATCGAGGGTGTAAATGAGAGGTGAGCCAGGTATAGAGGTGTAAATGAGAGATGAGCCAGGTATAGTGGTGTTAATGCGAATCAGCCAGGTATCGAGGTGTTAATGAGAGATGAGCCAGGTATCGAGGTGTAAATGAGAGATGAGCCAGGGAAAGAGGTGTAAATGAGAGATGAGCCAGGTATAGATGTGTAAATGAGAGATGAGCCAGGTACAGAGGTGTAAATGAGAGATGAGCCAGGTATAGAGGTGTGAATGAGAGATGAGCCAGGTATAGAGGTGTAAATGAGGGACGAGCCAGGTAAAGAGGTGTAAATGAGAGATGAGCCAGGTACAGATGTGTAAATGAGAGATGAGCCTGGTATGGAGGTGTGAATGAGAGATGAGCCGGGTGCAGAGGTGTAAATAAGAGATGAGCCAGGTATAGAGGTGTAAATGAGAGATGAGCCAGGTATCGAGGGTGTAAATGAGAGGTGAGCCAGGTATAGAGGTGTAAATGAGAGATGAGCCAGGTATAGTGGTGTTAATGCGAAATGAGCCAGGTATCGAGGTGTTAATGAGAGATGAGCCAGGTATAGAGGTGTAAATGGGAGATGAGCCAGGTATGGAGGTGTAAATGAGAGATGAGTCAGGTGCAGAGGTGTAAATGAGAGATGTGTCAGGTGTAGAGGTGTAAATGAGAGATGAGCCAGGTATAGAGGTGTAAATGAGAGATGAGCCAGGTATAGAGGTGTAAATGAGAGATGAGCCAGGTATAGAGGTGTAAATGAGAGATGAGTCAGGTGTAGAGGTGTAAATGAGAGATGAGCCAGGTATAGAGGTGTAAATGAGAGATGAGCCAGGTATAGAGGTGTAAATGAGAGATGAGCCAGGTATAGAGGTGTAAATGAGAGATGAGCCAGGTTTAGAGCTGTAAATGAGAGATGAGCCAGGTATCGAGGTGTTGATGGGAAATGAGCCAGGTATCGAGGTGTAAATGAGAGCTGAGCCTGGTTTTGAGGTGTAAATGAGAGATGAGTCAGGAAAAGAGGTGTAAATGAGAGATGAGCCAGGTATAGAGGTGTAAATGAGAGATGAGTCAGGTTTTGAGGTGTAAATGAGAGATGAGTCAGGTAGAGAGGTGTAAATGAGAGATGAGCCAGGTGTTGAGGTGTAAATGAGAGATGAGCTAGGTATAGAGGTGCAAATGAGAGATGAGCCAGGTATAGACGTGTAAATGAGAGATGAGCCAGGTATAGATGTGTAAATGAGAGATGAGCCAGGTATGGAGGTGTAAATGAGAGATGAGCCAGGTATAGACGTGTAAATGAGAGATGAGCCAGGTGTCGAGGTGTAAATGAGAGATGAGCCTGGTATAGAGGTGTGAATGAGAGATGAGCCAGGTGTCGAGTTGTCAATGAGAGATGAGCCAGGTATAGAGGTGTAAATGAGAGTTGAGCCAGGTATAGAGGGTGTAAATGAGAGGTGAGCCAGGTATAGAGGTGTTAATGAGAAATGAGCCAGGTTTAGAGGTGTAAATGAGAGATGAGCCAGGGATGGAGGTGTAAATGAGAGATGAACCATGTTTTGAGGTGTTAATGAGAGATGAACCAGGTTTCGAGGTGCAATTGAGAGATGAGCCAGGTATGGAGGTGTAAATGAAAGATGAGCCAGGTATAGAGGTGTAAATGGGAGATGAGCCAGATATAGAGGTGCAAATGAGAGATGAGCCTGGTATAGAGGTGTAAATGGGAGATGAGACAGGTATAGAGGTGTAAATGAGAGATGAGCCAGGTGTAGAGGTGTAACTGAGAGATGAGCCAGGTGTTGAGGTGTAAATGAGAGATGAGCCAGGTATCGAGGTGTAAATGAGAGATGAGCCTGGTATAGAGGTGTAAATGGGAGATGAGACAGGTATAGAGGTGTAAATGAGATATGAGCCAGTTGTCGACGTGTAAATGAGAGATGAGTCAGGTAAAGAGGTGTAAATGAGAGATGAGCCAGGTATAGACGTGTAAATGAGAGATGAGCCAGGTATAGAGGTGTAAATGAGAGATGAGCCAGTTGTCGACGTGCAAATGAGAGATGAGCCAGGTACAGAGGTGTAAATGAGAGATGAGCCAGGTATAGACGTGTAAATGAGAGATGAGCCAGGTATCGAGGTGTAACTGAGAGATGAGCCAGGTGTTGAGGTGTAAATGAGAGATGAGCCAGGTATCGAGGTGTAAATGAGAGATGAGCCTGGTATGGAGGTGTAAATGAGAGATGAGCCTGGTATAGATGTGTAAATGGGAGATGAGACAGGTATAGAGGTGTAAATGAGAGATGAGCCAGTTGTCGACGTGTAAATGAGAGATGAGCCAGGTATAGAGGTGTAAATGGGAGATGAGCCAGGTATAGAGGTGTAAATGAGAGATGAGCCTGGTATAGAGGTGTAAATGGGAGATGAGACAGGTATCGAGGTGTAAATGAGAGATGAGCCAGGAAAAGAGGTGTAAATGGGAGATGAGACAGGTATAGAGGTCTAAATGGGAGATGAGCCAGTTGTCGACGTGCAAATGAGAGATGAGCCAGGTATAGAGGTGTAAATGGGAGATGAGCCAGATATAGAGGTGCAAATGAGAGATGAGCCTGGTATAGAGGTGTAAATGGGAGATGAGACAGGTATAGAGGTCTAAATGGGAGATGAGCCAGTTGTCAACGTGCAAATGAGAGATGAGCCAGGTATAGAGGTGCAAATGAGAGATGAGCCAGGTATAGAGGTGTAAATGAGAGATGAGCCTGGTATAGAGGTGTAAATGAGAGATGAGCCAGGTATAGAAGTGTAAATGGGAGATGAGCCAGGTATAGAGGTGTAAATTAGAGATGAGTCAGGTATAGAGGTGTAAATGGGAGATGAGCCAGGTATAGAGGTGTAAATGAGAGATGAGTCAGGTATAGAGGTGTAAATGAGAGATGAGCCAGGTATAGAGGTGCAAATGGGAGATGAGCCAGGTATAGAGGTGTAAATTAGAGATGAGCCAGGTATAGAGGTGTAAATGGGAGATGAGCCAGGTATCGAGGTGTAAATGAGAGATGAGCCTGGTATAGAGGTGTAAATGAGAGATGAGCCAGGGAAAGAGGTGTAAATGAGAGATGAGCCAGGTTTAGAGCTGTAAATGAGAGATGAGCCAGGTATCGAGGTGTTGATGGGAAATGAGCCAGGTATCGAGGTGTAAATGAGAGCTGAGCCTGGTTTTGAGGTGTAAATGAGAGATGAGTCAGGAAAAGAGGTGTAAATGAGAGATGAGCCAGGTATAGAGGTGTAAATGAGAGATGAGTCAGGTTTTGAGGTGTAAATGAGAGATGAGCCAGGTGTTGAGGTGTAAATGAGAGATGAGCTAGGTATAGAGGTGCAAATGAGAGATGAGCCAGGTATAGACGTGCAAATGAGAGATGAGCCAGGTATAGATGTGTAAATGAGAGATGAGCCAGGTATGGAGGTGTAAATGAGAGATGAGCCAGGTATAGACGTGTAAATGAGAGATGAGCCAGGTATAGAGGTGCAACTGAGAGATGAGTCAGGTATAGAGGTGTAAATGAGAGATGAGCCAGGTATGGAGGTGTAAATGAGAGACGAGCCAGGTATAGAGGTGTAAATGAGAGATGAGCCAGGTGTCGAGGTGTAAATGAGAGATGAGCCTGGTATAGAGGTGTGAATGAGAGATGAGCCAGGTGTCGAGTTGTCAATGAGAGATGAGCCAGGTATAGAGGTGTAAATGAGAGATGAGCCGGGTGCAGAGGTGTAAATAAGAGATGAGCCAGGTATAGAGGTGTTAATGAGAGATGAGCCAGGTATAGAGGTGTAAATGAGAGTTGAGCCAGGTATAGAGGGTGTAAATGAGAGGTGAGCCAGGTATAGAGGTGTTAATGAGAAATGAGCCAGGTATAGAGGTGTAAATGAGAGATGAGCCAGGGATGGAGGTGTAAATGAGAGATGAACCATGTTTTGAGGTGTTAATGAGAGATGAACCAGGTTTCGAGGTGCAATTGAGAGATGAGCCAGGTATGGAGGTGTAAATGAAAGATGAGCCAGGTATAGAGGTGTAAATGAGAGATGAGCCTGGTATAGAGGTGTAAATGAGAGATGAGCCTGGTGGAGAGGTGTAAATGAGAGATGAGCCTGGGAAAGAGGTATAAATGAGAGATGAGTCAGGTATAGAGGTGTAAATGGGAGATGAGCCAGGTATCAAGGTGTAAATGAGACATGAGCCAGGTATCGAGGTGTAAATGAGAGATGAGCCAGGTATAGAGGTGTAAATGAGAGATGAGCCAGGTATAGAGGTGTAAATGAGAGATGAGCCAGGGAAAGAGGGTGTAAATGAGAGGTGAGCCAGGTATAGAGGTGTAAATGAGAGATGAGCCAGGTATAGAGGTGTAAATGAGAGATGAGTCAGGTATAGAGGTGTAAATGGGAGATGAGCCAGGTATAGAGGTGTATATGGGAGATGAGCCAGGTATAGAGGTGTAAATGAGAGATGAGTCAGGTATAGAGGCTTAAATGGGAGATGAGCCAGGTATAGAGGTGTAAATGGGAGATGAGCCAGGTATAGAGGTGTAACTGAGAGATGAGCCAGATGTTGAGGTGTAAATGAGAGATGAGCCAGGTATAGAGGTGTAAATGGGAGATGAGCCAGGTATAGAGGTGCAAATGGGAGATGAGCCAGGTGCAGAGGTGTAACTGAGAGATGAGCCAGGTGTTGAGGTGTAAATGAGAGATGAGCCAGGTATCGAGGTGTAAATGAGAGATGAGCCAGGTGTAGAGGTGTAAATGAGAGATGAGCCTGGTATAGAGGTGTAAGTGGGAGATGAGACAGGTATAGAGGTGTAAATGAGATATGAGCCAGTTGTCGACGTGTAAATGAGAGATGAGTCAGGTAAAGAGGTGTAAATGAGAGATGAGCCAGGTATAGACGTGTAAATGAGAGATGAGCCAGGTATAGAGGTGTAAATGAGAGATGAGCCAGTTGTCGACGTGCAAATGAGAGATTAGCCAGGTACAGAGGTGTAAATGAGAGATGAGCCAGGTATAGACGTGTAAATGAGAGATGATCCAGGTATCGAGGTGTAACTGAGAGATGAGCCAGGTGTTGAGGTGTAAATGAGAGATGAGCCAGGTGTCGAGGTGTAAATGAGAGATGAGCCTGGTATGGAGGTGTAAATGAGAGATGAGCCTGGTATAGATGTGTAAATGGGAGATGAGACAGGTATAGAGGTGTAAATGAGAGATGAGCCAGTTGTCGACGTGTAAATGAGAGATGAGCCAGGTATAGAGGTGTAAATGGGAGATGAGCCAGGTATAGAGGTGTAAATGAGAGATGAGCCTGGTATAGAGGTGTAAATGGGAGATGAGACAGGTATCGAGGTGTAAATGAGAGATGAGCCAGGTATAGAGGTGTAAATGGGAGATGAGACAGGTATAGAGGTCTAAATGGGAGATGAGCCAGTTGTCGACGTGCAAATGAGAGATGAGCCAGGTTTCGAGGTGTAAATGGGAGATGAGCCAGATAGAGAGGTGCAAATGAGAGATGAGCCTGGTAGAGAGGTGTAAATGGGAGATGAGACAGGTATAGAGGTCTAAATGGGAGATGAGCCAGTTGTCAACGTGCAAATGAGAGATGAGCCAGGTATAGAGGTGCAAATGAGAGATGAGCCAGGTATAGAGGTGTAAATGAGAGATGAGCCTGGGATAGAGGTGTAAATGAGAGATGAGCCAGGTATAGAAGTGTAAATGGGAGATGAGCCAGGTATAGAGGTGTAAATTAGAGATGAGTCAGGTATAGAGGTGTAAATGGGAGATGAGCCAGGTATAGAGGTGTAAATGAGAGATGAGTCAGGTATAGAGGTGTAAATGAGAGATGAGCCAGGTATAGAGGTGCAAATGGGAGATGAGCCAGGTATAGAGGTGTAAATTAGAGATGAGCCATGTATAGAGGTGTAAATGGGAGATGAGCCAGGTATCGAGGTGTAAATGAGAGATGAGCCTGGTATAGAGGTGTAAATGAGAGATGAGCCAGGGAAAGAGGTGGAAATGAGAGACGAGCCAGGTATAGAGGTGTAAATGAGAGATGAGCCAGGTATGGAGGTTTAAATGAGAGATGAGCCAGGTATAGAGGTGTAAATGAGAGATGAGCCAGGTATGGAGGTGTAAATGAGAGATGAGCCAGGTATAGAGGTGTAAATGAGAGATGAGCCTGGTATAGAGATGTAAATGAGAGATGAGCCAGGTATAGAGGTGTAAATGAGAGATGAGCCTGGTATAGAGGTGTAAATGAGAGATGAGCCAGGTATAGAGGTGCAAATGGGAGATGAGTCAGGTATAGAGGTATAAATGAGGGATGAGCCAGGTATAGAGGTGTAAATGAGAGATGAGCCAGGTATAAAGGGGGACATGAGAGATGAGCCAGGTATAGAGGTGTAAATGAGAAATGAGCCAGGTATAGAGGTGTAAATGAGAGATGAGCCAGGTATAGAGGTGTTAATGAGAGATGAGCCAGCTATAGAGGTGTAAATGAGAGATGAGCCAGGTATAGAGGGGGACATGAGAGATGAGCCAGGTATAGAGGTGTAAATGAGATATGAGCCTGGTATAGAGGTGTAAATGAGAGATGAGCCAGGTATAGAGGTGTAAATGAGAGATGAGCCTGGTATAGAGGTGTAAATGAGAGATGAGCCTGGTATAGAGGTGTAAATGAGAGATGAGGCAGGTATAGAGGTGTAAATGAGATATGAGCCTGGTATAGAGGTGTGAATGAGAGATGAGCCGGGTGCAGAGGTGTAAATGAGAGATGAGCCAGGTATAGAGGTGTAAATGAGAGATGAGCCAGGTATAGAGGTGTAAATGAGAGATGAGCCAGGGAAAGAGGGTGTAAATGAGAGGTGAGCCAGGTATAGAGGTGTAAATGAGAGATGAGCCAGGTATAGTGGTGTTGTTAATGAGAAATGAGCCAGGTATAGAGGTGTAAATGAGAGATGAGCCAGGTATAGAGGTGTAAATGAGAGATGAGTCAGGTATAGAGGTGTAAATGGGAGATGAGCCAGGTATAGAGGTGTAAATGGGAGATGAGCCAGGTATAGAGGTGTAAATGAGAGATGAGTCAGGTATAGAGGTTTAAATGGGAGATGAGCCAGGTATAGAGGTGTAAATGGGAGATGAGCCAGGTATAGAGGTGTAACTGAGAGATGAGCCAGGTGTTGAGGTGTAAATGAGAGATGAGCCAGGTATAGAGGTGTAAATGGGAGATGAGCCAGGTATAGAGGTGCAAATGGGAGATGAGCCAGGTGTTGAGGTGGAACTGAGAGATGAGCCAGGTGTTGAGGTGTAAATGAGAGATGAGCCAGGTATCGAGGTGCAATTGAGAGATGAGCCAGGTGTAGAGGTGGAACTGAGAGATGAGCCAGGTGTTGAGGTGTAAATGAGAGATGAGCCAGGTATAGAGGTGTAAATGAGAGATGAGTCAGGTTTTGAGGTGTAAATGGGAGATGAGCCAGGTATAGAGGTGTAAATGGGAGATGAGCCAGGTATAGAGGTGTAAATGAGAGATGAGCCAGGTATAGAGGTGTAAATGAGAGATGAGTCAGGTACAGAGGTGTAAATGGGAGATGAGCCAGGTATAGAGGTGTAAATGGGAGATGAGCCAGGTATAGAGGTGTAAATGAGAGATGAGCCAGGTATAGAGGTGTAAATGGGAGATGAGCCAGGTATAGAGGTGCAAATGGGAGATGAGCCAGGTGCAGAGGTGTAACTGAGAGATGAGCCAGGTGTTGAGGTGTAAATGAGAGATGAGCCAGGTATAGACGTGTAAATGAGAGATGAGCCAGGTATAGAGGTGTAAATGAGAGATGAGCCAGTTGTCGACGTGTAAATGAGAGATGAGCCAGGTATAGAGGTGTAAATGAGAGATGAGCCAGGTTTCGAGGTGTAAATGAGAGATGAGCCAGGTTTCGAGGTGTAAATGAGAGATGAGCCAGGTATAGAGGTGTAAATGAGAGATGAGCCAGTTGTTGAGGTGTAAATGAGAGATGAGCCAGGTACAGAGGTGTAAATGAGAGATGAGCCAGGTATAGAGGTGTAAATGAGAGATGAGCCAGGGAAAGAGGTGTAAATGAGAGATGAGCCAGGTATAGATGTGTAAATGAGAGATGAGCCAGGTACAGAGGTGTAAATGAGAGATGAGCCAGGTATAGAGGTGTAAATGAGAGATGAGCCAGGTATAGAGGGGGACATGAGAGATGAGCCAGGTATAGAGGTGTAAATGAGAGATGAGCCTGGTATAGAGGTGTAAATGAGAGATGAGCCAGGTATAGAGGTGTAAATGAGAGATGAGCCTGGTATAGAGGTGTAAATGAGAGATGAGCCTGGTATAGAGGTGTAAATGAGAGATGAGGCAGGTATAGAGGTGTAAATGAGATATGAGCCTGGTATAGAGGTGTGAATGAGAGATGAGCCGGGTGCAGAGGTGTAAATGTGAGATGAGCCAGGTATAGAGGTGTAAATGAGAGATGAGCCAGGTATAGAGGTGTAAATGAGAGATGAGCCAGGGAAAGAGGGTGTAAATGAGAGGTGAGCCAGGTATAGAGGTGTAAATGAGAGATGAGCCAGGTATAGTGGTGTTGTTAATGAGAAATGAGCCAGGTATAGAGGTGTAAATGAGAGATGAGCCAGGTATAGAGGTGTAAATGAGAGATGAGTCAGGTATAGAGGTGTAAATGGGAGATGAGCCAGGTATAGAGGTGTAAATGGGAGATGAGCCAGGTATAGAGGTGTAAATGAGAGATGAGTCAGGTATAGAGGTTTAAATGGGAGATGAGCCAGGTATAGAGGTGTAAATGGGAGATGAGCCAGGTATAGAGGTGTAACTGAGAGATGAGCCAGATGTTGAGGTGTAAATGAGAGATGAGCCAGGTATAGAGGTGTAAATGGGAGATGAGCCAGGTATAGAGGTGCAAATGGGAGATGAGCCAGGTGCAGAGGTGTAACTGAGAGATGAGCCAGGTGTTGAGGTGTAAATGAGAGATGAGCCAGGTATAGACGTGTAAATGAGAGATGAGCCAGGTATAGAGGTGTAAATGAGAGATGAGCCAGTTGTCGACGTGTAAATGAGAGATGAGCCAGGTATAGAGGTGTAAATGAGAGATGAGCCAGGTTTCGAGGTGTAAATGAGAGATGAGCCAGGTTTCGAGGTGTAAATGAGAGATGAGCCAGGTATAGAGGTGTAAATGAGAGATGAGCCAGTTGTTGAGGTGTAAATGAGAGATGAGCCAGGTACAGAGGTGTAAATGAGAGATGAGCCAGGTATAGAGGTGTAAATGAGAGATGAGCCAGGGAAAGAGGTGTCAATGAGAGATGAGCCAGGTATAGATGTGTAAATGAGAGATGAGCCAGGTACAGAGGTGTAAATGAGAGATGAGCCAGGTATAGAGGTGTGAATGAGAGATGAGCCAGGTATAGAGGTGTAAATGAGAGACGAGCCAGGTAAAGAGGTGTAAATGAGAGATGAGCCAGGTACAGATGTGTAAATGAGAGATGAGTCAGGTATAGAGGTGTAAATGAGAGATGAGCCTGGTATAGAGGTGTGAATGAGAGATGAGCCGGGTGCAGAGGTGTAAATAAGAGATGAGCCAGGTATCGAGGTGTAAATGAGAGATGAGCCAGGTATCGAGGGTGTAAATGAGAGGTGAGCCAGGTATAGAGGTGTAATGAGAGATGAGCCAGGTATAGTGGTGTTAATGCGAAATGAGCCAGGTATCGAGGTGTTAATGAGAGATGAGCCAGGTATCGAGGTGTAAATGAGAGATGAGCCAGGGAAAGAGGTGTAAATGAGAGATGAGCCAGGTATAGATGTGTAAATGAGAGATGAGCCAGGTACAGAGGTGTAAATGAGAGATGAGCCAGGTATAGAGGTGTAAATGAGAGACGAGCCAGGTAAAGAGGTGTAAATGAGAGATGAGCCAGGTACAGATGTGTAAATGAGAGATGAGTCAGGTATAGAGGTGTAAATGAGAGATGAGCCTGGTATAGAGGTGTGAATGAGAGATGAGCCGGGTGCAGAGGTGTAAATAAGAGATGAGCCAGGTATAGAGGTGTAAATGAGAGATGAGCCAGGTATCGAGGGAGTAAATGAGAGGTGAGCCAGGTATAGAGGTGTAAATGAGAGATGAGCCAGGTATAGTGGTGTTAATGCGAAATGAGCCAGGTATCGAGGTGTTAATGAGAGATGAGCCAGGTATAGAGGTGTAAATGGGAGATGAGCCAGGTATGGAGGTGTAAATGAGAGATGAGTCAGGTGCAGAGGTGTAAATGAGAGATGTGTCAGGTGTAGAGGTGTAAATGAGAGATGAGCCAGGTATAGAGGTGTAAATGAGAGATGAGCCAGGTATAGAGGTGTAAATGAGAGATGAGCCAGGTATAGAGGTGTAAATGAGAGATGAGTCAGGTGTAGAGGTGTAAATGAGAGATGAGCCAGGTATAGAGGTGTAAATGAGAGATGAGCCAGGTATAGAGGTGTAAATGAGAGATGAGCCAGGTATAGAGGTGTAAATGAGAGATGAGCCAGGTTTAGAGCTGTAAATGAGAGATGAGCCAGGTATCGAGGTGTTGATGGGAAATGAGCCAGGTATCGAGGTGTAAATGAGAACTGAGCCTGGTTTTGAGGTGTAAATGAGAGATGAGCCAGGTACAGATGTGTAAATGAGAGATGAGTCAGGTATAGAGGTGTAAATGAGAGATGAGCCTGGTATAGAGGTGTGAATGAGAGATGAGCCAGGTATAGTGGTGTTAATGCGAAATGAGCCAGGTATCGAGGTGTTAATGAGAGATGAGCCAGGTATCGAGGTGTAAATGAGAGATGAGCCAGGGAAAGAGGTGTCAATGAGAGATGAGCCAGGTATAGATGTGTAAATGAGAGATGAGCCAGGTACAGAGGTGTAAATGAGAGATGAGCCAGGTATAGAGGTGTGAATGAGAGATGAGCCAGGTATAGAGGTGTAAATGAGAGATGAGCCAGTTGTTGAGGTGTAAATGAGAGATGAGCCAGGTATAGAGGTGTAAATGAGAGATGAGCCAGGTATCGAGGGTGTAAATGAGAGGTGAGCCAGGTATAGAGGTGTAATGAGAGATGAGCCAGGTATCGTGGTGTTAATGCGAAATGAGCCAGGTATCGAGGTGTTAATGAGAGATGAGCCAGGTATCGAGGTGTAAATGAGAGATGAGCCAGGGAAAGAGGTGTAAATGAGAGATGAGCCAGGTATAGATGTGTAAATGAGAGATGAGCCAGGTACAGAGGTGTAAATGAGAGATGAGCCAGGTATAGAGGTGTGAATGAGAGATGAGCCAGGTATAGAGGTGTAAATGAGAGACGAGCCAGGTAAAGAGGTGTAAATGAGAGATGAGCCAGGTACAGATGTGTAAATGAGAGATGAGTCAGGTATAGAGGTGTAAATGAGAGATGAGCCTGGTATAGAGGTGTGAATGAGAGATGAGCCGGGTGCAGAGGTGTAAATAAGAGATGAGCCAGGTATAGAGGTGTAAATGAGAGATGAGCCAGGTATCGAGGGTGTAAATGAGAGGTGAGCCAGGTTTCGAGGTGTAAATGAGAGATGAGCCAGGTATAGTGGTGTTAATGCGAAATGAGCCAGGTATCGAGGTGTTAATGAGAGATGAGCCAGGTATAGAGGTGTAAATGGGAGATGAGCCAGGTATGGAGGTGTAAATGAGAGATGAGTCAGGTGCAGAGGTGTAAATGAGAGATGTGTCAGGTGTAGAGGTGTAAATGAGAGATGAGCCAGGTATAGAGGTGTAAATGAGAGATGAGCCAGGTATAGAGGTGTAAATGAGAGATGAGCCAGGTATAGAGGTGTAAATGAGAGATGAGTCAGGTGTAGAGGTGTAAATGAGAGATGAGCCAGGTATAGAGGTGTAAATGAGAGAAGAGCCAGGTATAGAGGTGTAAATGAGAGATGAGCCAGGTATAGAGGTGCAAATGAGAGATGAGCCAGGTTTAGAGCTGTAAATGAGAGATGAGCCAGGTATCGAGGTGTTGATGGGAAATGAGCCAGGTATCGAGGTGTAAATGAGAGCTGAGCCTGGTTTTGAGGTGTAAATGAGAGATGAGCCAGGAAAAGAGTTGCAAATGAGAGATGAGTCAGGAAAAGAGGTGCAAATGAGAGATGAGCCAGGGAAAGAGGTGTAAATGAGAGATGAGTCAGGTTTTGAGGTGTAAATGAGAGATGAGTCAGGTGGAGAGGTGTAAATGAGAGATGAGCCAGGTGTTGAGGTGTAAATGAGAGATGAGCTAGGTATAGAGGTGCAAATGAGAGATGAGCCAGGTATAGACGTGTAAATGAGAGATGAGCCAGGTATAGATGTGTAAATGAGAGATGAGCCAGGTATGGAGGTGTAAATGAGAGATGAGCCAGGTATAGACGTGTAAATGAGAGATGAGCCAGGTATAGAGGTGCAACTGAGAGATGAGTCAGGTATAGAGGTGCAAATGAGAGATGAGCCAGGTATGGAGGTGTAAATGAGAGACGAGCCAGGTATAGAGGTGTAAATGAGAGATGAGCCAGGTGTCGAGGTGTAAATGAGAGATGAGCCTGGTATAGAGGTGTGAATGAGAGATGAGCCAGGTGTCGAGGTGTCAATGAGAGATGAGCCAGGTATAGAGGTGTAAATGAGAGATGAGCCGGGTGCAGAGGTGTAAATAAGAGATGAGCCAGGTATAGAGGTGTTAATGAGAGATGAGCCAGGTATAGAGGTGTAAATGAGAGTTGAGCCAGGTATAGAGGGTGTAAATGAGAGGTGAGCCAGGTATAGAGGTGTTAATGAGAAATGAGCCAGGTATAGAGGTGTAACTGAGAGATGAGCCAGATGTTGAGGTGTAAATGAGAGATGAGCCAGGTATAGAGGTGTAAATGGGAGATGAGCCAGGTATAGAGGTGCAAATGGGAGATGAGCCAGGTGCAGAGGTGTAACTGAGAGATGAGCCAGGTGTTGAGGTGTAAATGAGAGATGAGCCAGGTATCGAGGTGTAAATGAGAGATGAGCCAGGTATAGAGGTGTAAATGAGAGATGAGCCAGTTGTCGACGTGCAAATGAGAGATGAGCCAGGTATAGAGGTGTAAATGAGAGATGAGCCAGGTATAGACGTGTAAATGAGAGATGAGCCAGGTATAGAGGTGTAACTGAGAGATGAGCCAGGTGTTGAGGTGTAAATGAGAGATGAGCCAGGTGTAGAGGTGGAAATGAGAGATGAGCCTGGTATGGAGGTGTAAATGAGAGATGAGCCTGGTATAGATGTGTAAATGGGAGATGAGACAGGTATGGAGGTGTAAATGAGAGATGAGCCAGTTGTCGACGTGTAAATGAGAGATGAGCCAGGTACAGAGGTGTAAATGGGAGATGAGCCAGGAAGAGGTGTAAATGAGAGATGAGCCTGGGATAGAGGTGTAAATGGGAGATGAGACAGGTATCGAGGTGTAAATGAGAGATTAGCCAGGTATAGAGGTGTAAATGGGAGATGAGACAGGTATAGAGGTCTAAATGGGAGATGAGCCAGTTGTCGACGTGCAAATGAGAGATGAGCCAGGTATAGAGGTGTAAATGGGAGATGAGCCAGATATAGAGGTGCAAATGAGAGATGAGCCTGGTATAGAGGTGTAAATGGGAGATGAGACAGGTATAGAGGTCTGAATGGGAGATGAGCCAGTTGTCAACGTGCAAATTAGAGATGAGCCAGGTATAGAGGTGCAAATGAGAGATGAGCCAGGTATAGAGGTGTAAATGAGAGATGAGCCTGGTATAGAGGTGTAAATGAGAGATGAGAGAGGTATAGACGTGTAAATGGGAGATGAGCCAGGTATGGAGGTGTAAATTAGAGATGAGTCAGGTATAGAGGTGTAAATGGGAGATGAGCCAGGTATGGAGGTGTAAATGAGAGATGAGTCAGGTATAGAGGTGTAAATGAGAGATGAGCCAGGTATAGAGGTGCAAATGGGAGATGAGCCAGGTATAGAGGTGTAAATTAGAGATGAGCCAGGTATAGAGGTGTAAATGGGAGATGAGCCAGGTATCGAGGTGTAAATGAGAGATGAGCCTGGTATGGAGGTGTAAATGAGAGATGAGCCTGGTATAGATGTGTAAATGGGAGATGAGACAGGTATGGAGGTGTAAATGAGAGATGAGCCAGTTGTCGACGTGTAAATGAGAGATGAGCCAGGTATAGAGGTGTAAATGGGAGATGAGCCAGGGAAAGAGGTGTAAATGAGAGATGAGCCTGGTATAGAGGTGTAAATGGGACATGAGACAGGTATCGAGGTGTAAATGAGAGATTAGCCAGGTATAGAGGTGTAAATGGGAGATGAGACAGGTATAGAGGTCTGAATGGGAGATGAGCCAGTTGTCAACGTGCAAATTAGAGATGAGCCAGGTATAGAGGTGCAAATGAGAGATGAGCCAGGTATAGAGGTGTAAATGAGAGATGAGCCTGGTATAGAGGTGTAAATGAGAGATGAGCCAGGTATAGACGTGTAAATGGGAGATGAGCCAGGTATGGAGGTGTAAATTAGAGATGAGTCAGGTATAGAGGTGTAAATGGGAGATGAGCCAGGTATGGAGGTGTAAATGAGAGATGAGTCAGGTATAGAGGTGTAAATGAGAGATGAGCCAGGTATAGAGGTGCAAATGGGAGATGAGCCAGGTATAGAGGTGTAAATTAGAGATGAGCCAGGTATAGAGGTGTAAATGGGAGATGAGCCAGGTATCGAGGTGTAAATGAGAGATGAGCCTGGTATAGAGGTGTAAATGAGAGATGAGCCAGGTATCGAGGTGTAAATGAGAGACGAGCCAGGTATAGAGGTGTAAATGAGAGATGAGCCAGGTATGGAGGTTTAAATGAGAGATGAGCCAGGTATGGAGGTGTAAATGAGAGATGAGCCAGGTATGGAGGTGTAAATGAGAGATGAGCCAGGTATAGAGGTGTAAATGAGAGATGAGCCTGGTATAGAGGTGTAAATGATAGATGAGCCAGGTATAGAGGTGTAAATGAGAGATGAGCCTGGTATAGAGGTGTGAATGAGAGATGAGCCAGGTATAGAGGTGCAAATGGGAGATGAGTCAGGTATAGAGGTATAAATGAGGGATGAGCCAGGTATAGAGGTGTAAATGAGAGATGAGCCAGGTATAGAGGGGGACATGAGAGATGAGCCAGGTATAGAGGTGTAAATGAGAGATGAGCCAGGTATAGAGGTGTAAATGAGAGATGAGCCAGGTATAGAGGTGTTAATGAGAGATGAGCCAGGTATAGAGGTGTAAATGAGAGATGAGCCAGGTATAGAGGGGGACATGAGAGATGAGCCAGGTATAGAGGTGTAAATGAGAGATGAGCCTGGTATAGAGGTGTAAATGAGAGATGAGCCAGGTATAGAGGTGTAAATGAGAGATGAGCCTGGTATAGAGGTGTAAATGAGAGATGAGCCTGGTATAGAGGTGTAAATGAGAGATGAGGCAGGTATAGAGGTGTAAATGAGATATGAGCCTGGTATAGATGTGTGAATGAGAGATGAGCCGGGTGCAGAGGTGTAAATGAGAGATGAGCCAGGTATAGAGGTGTAAATGAGAGATGAGCCAGGTATAGAGGTGTAAATGAGAGATGAGCCAGGGAAAGAGGGTGTAAATGAGAGGTGAGCCAGGTATAGAGGTGAAAATGAGAGATGAGCCAGGTATAGTGGTGTTGTTAATGAGAAATGAGCCAGGTATAGAGGTGTAAATGAGAGATGAGCCAGGTACAGAGGTGTAAATGAGAGATGAGTCAGGTATAGAGGTGTAAATGGGAGATGAGCCAGGTATAGAGGTGTAAATGGGAGATGAGCCAGGTATGGAGGTGTAAATGAGAGATGAGTCAGGTATAGAGGTTTAAATGGGAGATGAGCCAGGTATAGAGGTGTAAATGGGAGATGAGCCAGGTATAGAGGTGTAACTGAGAGATGAGCCAGGTGTTGAGGTGTAAATGAGAGATGAGCCAGGTATAGAGGTGTAAATGGGAGATGAGCCAGGTATAGAGGTGCAAATGGGAGATGAGCCAGGTGTCGAGGTGTAACTGAGAGATGAGCCAGGTGTTGAGGTGTAAATGAGAGATGAGCCAGGTATAGAGGTGCAATTGAGAGATGAGCCAGGTGTAGAGGTGTAACTGAGAGATGAGCCAGGTGTTGAGGTGTAAATGAGAGATGAGCCAGGTATAGAGGTGTAAATGAGAGATGACTCAGGTATAGAGGTGTAAATGGGAGATGAGCCAGGTATAGAGGTGTAAATGGGAGATGAGCCAGGGAAAGAGGTGTAAATGAGAAATGAGCCAGGTATAGAGGTGTAAATGAGAGATGAGTCAGGTATAGAGGTGTAAATGGGAGATGAGCAAGGTATAGAGGTGTAAATGGGAGATGAGCCAGGTATAGAGGTGTAAATGAGAGATGAGTCAGGTGTCGAGGTTTAAATGGGAGATGAGCCAGGTATAGAGGTGTAACTGAGAGATGAGCCAGATGTTGAGGTGTAAATGAGAGATGAGCCAGGTATATAGGTGTAAATGGGAGATGAGCCAGGTTTCGAGGTGTAAATGAGAGATGAGCCAGGTATAGAGGTGCAACTGAGAGATGAGTCAGGTATAGAGGTGTAAATGAGAGATGAGCCAGGTATGGAGGTGTAAATGAGAGACGAGCCAGGTTTTGAGGTGTAAATGAGAGATGAGCCAGGTGTCGAGGTGTAAATGAGAGATGAGCCTGGTATAGAGGTGTGAATGAGAGATGAGCCAGGTGTCGAGGTGTCAATGAGAGATGAGCCAGGTATGGAGGTGTAAATGAGAGATGAGCCGGGTGCAGAGGTGTAAATAAGAGATGAGCCAGGTATAGAGGTGTTAATGAGAGATGAGCCAGGTTTAGAGGTGTAAATGAGAGTTGAGCCAGGTACAGAGGGTGTAAATGAGAGGTGAGCCAGGTATAGAGGTGTTAATGAGAAATGAGCCAGGTTTCGAGGTGTAAATGAGAGATGAGCCAGGTATGGAGGTGTAAATGAGAGATGAACCATGTTTTGAGGTGTTAATGAGAGATGAACCAGGTTTCGAGGTGCAATTGAGAGATGAGCCAGGTATGGAGGTGTAAATGAAAGATGAGCCAGGTATAGAGGTGTGAATGAGAGATGAGCCTGGTATAGAGGTGTAAATGAGAGATGAGCCTGGTGGAGAGGTGTAAATGAGAGATGAGCCTGGGAAAGAGGTATAAATGAGAGATGAGTCAGGTATAGAGGTGTAAATGGGAGATGAGCCAGGTATCAAGGTGTAAATGAGACATGAGCCAGGTATCGAGGTGTAAATGAGAGATGAGCCAGGTATAGAGGTGTAAATGAGAGATGAGCCAGGTATAGAGGTGTAAATGAGAGATGAGCCAGGGAAAGAGGGTGTAAATGAGAGGTGAGCCAGGTATAGAGGTGTAAATGAGAGATGAGCCAGGTATAGTGGTGTTGTTAATGAGAAATGAGCCAGGTATAGAGGTTTAAATGAGAGATGAGCCAGGTATAGAGGTGTAAATGAGAGATGAGTCAGGTATAGAGGTGTAAATGGGAGATGAGCCAGGTATAGAGGTGTAAATGGGAGATGAGCCAGGTATAGAGGTGTAAATGAGAGATGAGTCAGGTATAGAGGTTTAAATGGGAGATGAGCCAGGTATAGAGGTGTAAATGGGAGATGAGCCAGGTATAGAGGTGTAACTGAGAGATGAGCCAGATGTTGAGGTGTAAATGAGAGATGAGCCAGGTACAGAGGTGTAAATGGGAGATGAGCCAGGTGCAGAGGTGCAAATGGGAGATGAGCCAGGTGCAGAGGTGTAACTGAGAGATGAGCCAGGTGTTGAGGTGTAAATGAGAGATGAGCCAGGTATAGAGGTGTAAATGAGAGATGAGCCAGGTGTAGAGGTGTAACTGAGAGATGAGCCAGGTGTTGAGGTGTAAATGAGAGATGAGCCAGGTATCGAGGTGTAAATGAGAGATGAGCCTGGTATAGAGGTGTAAATGGGAGATGAGACAGGTATAGAGGTGTAAATGAGATATGAGCCAGGTATAGAGGTGTAAATGAGAGATGAGTCAGGTACAGAGGTGTAAATGAGAGATGAGCCAGGTATAGAGGTGTAAATGGGAGATGAGCCAGGTATAGAGGTGTAAATGAGAGATGAGTCAGGTATAGAGGTTTAAATGGGAGATGAGCCAGGTATAGAGGTGTAAATGGGAGATGAGCCAAGTATAGAGGTGTAACTGAGAGATGAGCCAGATGTTGAGGTGTAAATGAGAGATGAGCCAGGTACAGAGGTGTAAATGGGAGATGAGCCAGGTATAGAGGTGTAAATGGGAGATGAGCCAGGTATCAAGGTGTAAATGAGACATGAGCCAGGTATCGAGGTGTAAATGAGAGATGAGCCAGGTATAGAGGTGTAAATGAGAGATGAGCCAGGTATAGAGGTGTAAATGAGAGATGAGCCAGGGAAATAGGGTGTAAATGAGAGGTGAGCCAGGTATAGAGGTGTAAATGAGAGATGAGCCAGGTATAGTGGTGTTGTTAATGAGAAATGAGCCAGGTATAGAGGTGTAAATGAGAGATGAGCCAGGTATAGAGGTGTAAATGAGAGATGAGTCAGGTATAGAGGTGTAAATGGGAGATGAGCCAGGTATAGAGGTGTAAATGGGAGATGAGCCAGGTATAGAGGTGTAAATGAGAGATGAGTCAGGTATAGAGGTTTAAATGGGAGATGAGCCAGGTATCGAGGTGTAAATGGGAGATGAGCCAGGTATAGAGGTGTAAATGAGAGATGATCCTGGTATAGAGGTGTAAATGAGAGATGAGCCAGGTATAGAGGTGCAAATGGGAGATGAGTCAGGTATAGAGGTGTAAATGAGAGATGAGCCTGGTATAGAGGTGTAAATGAGAGATGAGCCAGGTATAGAGGTGTAAATGAGAGATGAGCCAGGTATAGAGGTGTAAATGAGAGATGAGCCAGGTATAGAGGTGTTAATGAGAGATGAGCCAGGTATAGAGGTGTAAATGAGAGATGAGCCAGGTATAGAGGGGGACATGAGAGATGAGCCAGGTATAGAGGTGTAAATGAGAGATGAGCCTGGTATAGAGGTGTAAATGAGAGATGAGCCAGGTATAGAGGTGTAAATGAGAGATGAGCCTGGTATAGAGGTGTAAATGAGAGATGAGCCTGGTATCGAGGTGTAAATGAGAGATGAGGCAGGTATGGAGGTGTAAATGAGATATGAGCCTGGAAAAGAGGTGTGAATGAGAGATGAGCCGGGTGCAGAGGTGTAAATGAGAGATGAGCCAGGTATAGAGGTGTAAATGAGAGATGAGCCAGGTTTCGAGGTGTAAATGAGAGATGAGCCAGGGAAAGAGGGTGAAAATGAGAGGTGAGCCAGGTATAGAGGTGTAAATGAGAGATGAGCCAGGTATAGTGGTTTTGTTAATGAGAAATGAGCCAGGTATAGAGGTGTAAATGAGAGATGAGCCAGGTATAGAGGTGTAAATGAGAGATGAGTCAGGTATAGAGGTGTAAATGGGAGATGAGCCAGGTATAGAGGTGTAAATGGGAGATGAGCCAGGTATAGAGGTGTAAATGAGAGATGAGTCAGGTATAGAGGTTTAAATGGGAGATGAGCCAGGTATAGAGGTGTAAATGGGAGATGAGCCAGGTATAGAGGTGTAACTGAGAGATGAGCCAGGTGTTGAGGTGTAAATGAGAGATGAGCCAGGTATAGAGGTGTAAATGGGAGATGAGCCAGGTATAGAGGTGCAAATGGGAGATGAGCCAGGTGTAGAGGTGTAACTGAGAGATGAGCCAGGTGTTGAGGTGTAAATGAGAGATGAGCCAGGTATAGAGGTGCAATTGAGAGATGAGCCAGGTGTAGAGGTGTAACTGAGAGATGAGCCAGGTGTTGAGGTGTAAATGAGAGATGAGCCAGGTATAGAGGTGTAAATGAGAGATGAGTCAGGTATAGAGGTGTAAATGGGAGATGAGCCAGGTATAGAGGTGTAAATGGGAGATGAGCCAGGTATAGAGGTGTAAATGAGAGATGAGCCAGGTTTTGAGGTGTAAATGAGAGATGAGTCAGGTGTAGAGGTGTAAATGGGAGATGAGCCAGGTATAGAGGTGTAAATGGGAGATGAGCCAGGTATAGAGGTGTAAATGAGAGATGAGTCAGGTATAGAGGTTTAAATGGGAGATGAGCCAGGTATAGAGGTGTAACTGAGAGATGAGCCAGATGTTGAGGTGTAAATGAGAGATGAGCCAGGTATAGAGGTGTAAATGGGAGATGAGCCAGGTATAGAGGTGCAAATGGGAGATGAGCCAGGTGCAGAGGTGTAACTGAGAGATGAGCCAGGTGTTGAGGTGTAAATGAGAGATGAGCCAGGTATAGAGGTGTAAATGAGAGATGAGCCAGGTGTCGAGGTGTAACTGAGAGATGAGCCAGGTATAGAGGTGTAAATGAGAGATGAGCCTGGTATAGAGGTGTAAATGGGAGATGAGACAGGTAGAGAGGTGTAAATGAGATATGAGCCAGTTGTCGATGTGTAAATGAGAGATGAGTCAGGTATAGAGGTGTAAATGAGAGATGAGCCAGGTATAGACGTGTAAATGAGAGATGAGCCAGGTATAGAGGTGTAAATGAGAGATGAGCCAGTTGTCGACGTGTAAATGAGAGATGAGCCAGGTATAGAGGTGTAAATGAGAGATGAGCCAGGTATAGACGTGTAAATGAGAGATGAGCCAGGTACAGAGGTGTAACTGAGAGATTAGCCAGGTGTTGAGGTGTAAATGAGAGATGAGCCAGGTATAGAGGTGTAAATGAGAGATGAGCCTGGTCTGGAGGTGTAAATGAGAGATGAGCCTGGTGTTGATGTGTAAATGGGAGATGAGACAGGTATAGAGGTGTAAATGAGAGATGAGCCAGTTGTCGACGTGTAAATGAGAGATGAGCCAGGTTTTGAGGTGTAAATGGGAGATGAGCCAGGTATCGGGGTGTAAATGAGAGATGAGCCTGGTATAGAGGTGTAAATGGGAGATGAGACAGGTATCGAGGTGTAAATGAGAGATGAGCCAGGTGTAGAGTTGTAAATGGGAGATGAGACAGGTATAGAGGTCTAAATGGGAGATGAGCCAGTTGTCGACGTGCAAATGAGAGATGAGCCAGGTATCGAGGTGTAAATGAGAGATGAGCCTGGTATAGAGGTGTAAATGAGAGATGAGCCAGGTATAGAGGTGTAAATGGGAGATGAGCCAGGTATAGAGGTGTAAATTAGAGATGAGTCAGGTATAGAGGTGTAAATGGGAGATGAGCCAGGTATAGAGGTGTAAATGAGAGATGAGTCAGGTATGGAGGTGTAAATGAGAGATGAGCCAGGTATAGAGGTGTAAATGGGAGATGAGCCAGGTATAGAGGTGTAAATTAGAGATGAGCCAGGTATAGAGGTGTAAATGGGAGATGAGCCAGGTATCGAGGTGTAAATGAGAGATGAGCCTGGTATAGAGGTGTAAATGAGAGATGAGCCAGGTATAGAGGTGTAAATGAGAGACGAGCCAGGTATAGAGGTGTAAATGAGAGATGAGCCAGGTATGGAGGTTTAAATGAGAGATGAGCCAGGTATAGAGGTGTAAATGAGAGATGAGCCTGGTATAGAGGTGTAAATGAGAGATGAGCCTGGTATAGAGGTGTAAATGAGAGATGAGCCTGGTATAGAGGTGTAAATGAGAGATGAGCCTGGTATAGAGGTGTAAATGAGAGATGAGCAAGGTATAGAGGTGCAAATGGGAGATGAGTCAGGTATAGAGGTATAAATGAGGGATGAGCCAGGTATAGAGGTGTAAATGAGAGATGAGCCAGGTATAGAGGGGGACATGAGAGATGAGCCAGGTATAGAGGTGTAAATGAGAGATGAGCCAGGTATAGAGGTGTAAATGAGAGATGAGCCTGGTATAGAGGTGTAAATGAGAGATGAGCCAGGTATAGAGGTGTAAATGAGAGATGAGCCTGGTATAGAGGTGTAAATGAGAGATGAGCCTGGTATAGAGGTGTAAATGAGAGATGAGGCAGGTATAGAGGTGTAAATGAGATATGAGCCTGGTATAGAGGTGTGAATGAGAGATGAGCCGGGTGCAGAGGTGTAAATGAGAGATGAGCCAGGTATAGAGGTGTAAATGAGAGATGAGCCAGGTATAGAGGTGTAAATGAGAGATGAGCCAGGGAAAGAGGGTGTAAATGAGAGGTGAGCCAGGTATAGAGGTGTAAATGAGAGATGAGCCAGGTATAGTGGTGTTGTTAATGAGAAATGAGCCAGGTATAGAGGTGTAAATGAGAGATGAGCCAGGTATAGAGGTGTAAATGAGAGATGAGTCAGGTATAGAGGTGTAAATGGGAGATGAGCCAGGTATAGAGGTGTAAATGGGAGATGAGCCAGGTATAGAGGTGTCAATGAGAGATGAGTCAGGTATAGAGGTTTAAATGGGAGATGAGCCAGGTACAGAGGTGTAAATCGGAGATGAGCCAGGTATAGAGGTGTAACTGAGAGATGAGCCAGGTGTTGAGGTGTAAATGAGAGATGAGCCAGGTATCGAGGTGTAAATGGGAGATGAGCCAGGTATAGAGGTGCAAATGGGAGATGAGCCAGGTGCAGAGGTGTAACTGAGAGATGAGCCAGGTGTTGAGGTGTAAATGAGAGATGAGCCAGGTATCGAGGTGTAAATGTGAGATGAGCCAGGTGTCGAGGTGTAACTGAGAGATGAGCCAGGTGTTGAGGTGTAAATGAGAGATGAGCCTGGTATAGAGGTGTAAATGGGAGATGAGACAGGTATAGAGGTGTAAATGAGATATGAGCCAGTTGTCGACGTGTAAATGAGAGATGAGCCAAGTATCGAGGTGTAAATGAGAGATGAGCCAGGTATAGACGTGTAAATGAGAGATGAGCCAGGTAGAGAGGTGTAAATGAGAGATGAGCCAGTTGTCGACGTGTAAATGAGATATGAGCCAGGTATAGAGGTGTAAATGAGAGATGAGCCAGGTATAGACGTGTAAATGAGAGATGAGCCAGGTATAGAGGTGTAACTGAGAGATGAGTCAGGTATAGAGGTGTAAATGAGAGATGAGCCTGGTATGGAGGTGTAAATGAGAGATGAGCCTGGTATAGATGTGTAAATGGGAGATGAGACAGGTATAGAGGTGTAAATGAGAGATGAGCCAGTTGTCGACGTGTAAATGAGAGATGAGCCAGGTATAGAGGTGTAAATGGGAGATGAGCCAGGTATAGAGGTGTAAATGAGAGATGAGCCTGGTATAGAGGTGTAAATGGGAGATGAGACAGGTATCGAGGTTTAAATGAGAGATGAGCCTGGTATAGAGGTGTAAATGGGAGATGAGACAGGTATAGAGGTCTAAATGGGAGATGAGCCAGTTGTCGACGTGCAAATGAGAGATGAGCCAGGTATAGTGGTGTAAATGGGAGATGAGCCAGATATAGAGGTGCAAATGAGAGATGAGCCTGGTATAGAGGTGTAAATGGGAGATGAGACAGGTATAGAGGTCTCAATGGGAGATGAGCCAGTTGTCGACGTGCAAATGAGAGATGAGCCAGGTATAGAGGTGCAAATGAGAGATGAGCCAGGTATAGAGGTGTAAATGAGAGATGAGCCTGGTATAGAGGTGTAAATGAGAGATGAGCCAGGTATAGAGGTGTAAATGGGAGATGAGCCAGGTATAGAGGTGTAAATTAGAGATGAGTCAGGTATAGAGGTGTAAATGGGAGATGAGCCAGGTATAGAGGTGTAAATGAGAGATGAGTCAGGTATAGAGGTGTAAATGAGAGATGAGCCAGGTATAGAGGTGTAAATGGGAGATGAGCCAGGTATAGAGGTGTAAATTAGAGATGAGCCAGGTATCGAGGTGTAAATGGGAGATGAGCCAGGTATCGAGGTGTAAATGAGAGATGAGCCTGGTATAGAGGTGTAAATGAGAGACGAGCCAGGTGTAGAGGTGTAAATGAGAGACGAGCCAGGTATAGAGGTGTAAATGAGAGATGAGCCAGGTATGGAGGTTTAAATGAGAGATGAGCCAGGTATGGAGGTGTAAATGAGAGATGAGCCAGGTATGGAGGTGTAAATGAGAGATGAGCCAGGTATGGAGTTGTAAATGGGAGATGAGCCAGGTATAGAGGTGTAAATGGGAGATGAGCCAGGTATAGAGGTGTAAATTAGAGATGAGCCAGGTATAGAGGTGTAAATGAGAGCTGAGCCTGGTTTTGAGGTGTAAATGAGAGATGAGTCAGGTATGGAGGTGTAAATGAGAGATGAGCCAGGTATAGAGGTGTAAATGGGAGATGAGCCAGGTATAGAGGTGTAAATGGGAGATGAGCCTGGTATAGAGGTGTAAATTAGAGATGAGCCAGGTATAGAGGTGTAAATGAGAGCTTAGCCTGGTTTTGAGGTGTAAATGAGAGATGCGCCAGGTTTCGAGGTGTAAATGAGAGATGAGCCAGGTTTCGAGGTGTAATTGTGAGATGAGCCAGGTTTCGAGGTGTAAATGAGAGATGAGCCAGGTTTCGAGGTGTAAATGAGAGATGAGCCAGGTTTCGAGGTGTAATTGTGAGATGAGCCAGGTATAGAGGTGTAAATGAGAGATGAGCCTGGAATAGAGGTGTAAATGAGAGATGAGTCAGGTATAGAGGTGTAAATGAGAGATGAGCCAGGTATAGAGGTGTAAATGAGAAATGAGCCAGGTTTCGAGGTGTAAATGAGAGATGAGCCAGGTATAGAGGTGTAAATGAGAGATGAGCCAGGTATAGAGGTGTAAATGGGAGATGAGCCAGGTATGGAGGTGTAAATGAGAGATGAGCCAGGTATGGAGGTGTAAATGAGAGATGAGCCAGGTATAGAGGTGCAACTGAGACATGAGTCAGGTAGAGAGGTGTAAATGAGAGATGAGCCAGGTATGGAGGTGTAAATGAGAGACGAGACAGGTTTCGAGGTGTAAATGAGAGATGAGTCAGGTTTTGAGGTGTCAATGAGAGATGAGCCAGGTGTCGAGGTGTAAATGAGAGATGAGCCTGGTATAGAGGTGTGAATGAGACATGAACCATGTTTTGAGGTGTTAATGAGAGATGAGCCAGGTATAGAGGTGTAAATGAGAGATGAGCCTGGTATAGAGGTGTAAATGAGAGATGAGCCAGGTATAGAGGTGTAAATGAGAGATCAGTCAGGTATAGAGGTGTAAATGACAGATGAACCAGGTTTCGAGGTGCAATTGAGAGATGAGCCAGGTAAGGAGGTGTCAATGAGAGATGAGCCTTGTCTCGAGGTGTAAATGAGAGATGAGCCAGGTATCGAGGTGTAAGTGAGAGATGAGCCTGGTATAGAGGTGTAAATGAGAGATGAGTCAGGTATAGAGGTGTAAATGAGAGATGAGCCAGGTATCAAGGTGCAAATGAGACATGAGCCAGGTATCGAGGTGTAAATGGGAGATGAGCCAGGTTTTGAGGTGTAAATGAGAGATGAGCCAGGGAAAGAGGGTGTAAATGAGAGGTGAGCCAGGTATAGAGGTGTAAATGAGAGATGAGCCAGGAAAAGAGTTGCAAATGAGAGATGAGTCAGGAAAAGAGGTGTAAATGAGAGATGAGTCAGGTATAGAGGTGTAACTGAGAGATGAGTCAGGTATAGAGGTGTAAATGAGAGATGAGTCAGGTATAGAGGTGTAAATGAGAGATGAGTCAGGTTTTGAGGTGTAAATGAGAGATGAGCCTGGTATAGAGGTGTAAATGGGAGATGAGTCAGGTATAGAGGTGTAAATGAGAGATGAGTCAGGTATAGAGGTGTAAATGAGAGATGAGTCAGGTATAGAGGTGTAAATGAGAGATGAGCCAGGTATAGAGGTGTAAATGAGAGATGAGCCAGGTTTCGAGGTGTAAATGAGAGATGAGTCAGGTATAGTGGTGTAAATGAGAGATGAGTCAGGTATAGAGGTGTCAATGGGAGATGAGTCAGGTATAGTGGTGTAAATGAGAGATGAGCCAGGTATAGAGGTGTAAATGAGAGATGAGTCAGGTATAGTGGTGTAAATGAGAGATGAGTCAGGTATAGAGGTGTAAATGAGAGATGAGCCAGGTATAGAGGTGTAAATGAGAGATGAGTCAGGTATAGAGGTGTGAATGAGAGATGAGTCAGGTATAGTGGTGTAAATGAGAGATGAGTCAGGTATAGAGATGTAACTGAGAGATGAGTCAGGTATAGAGGTGTAAATGAGAGATGAGTCAGGTATAGAGGTGTAAATGAGAGATGAGTCAGTTATGGTGGTGTAAATGAGAGATGAGCCAGGTATAGAGGTGTAACTGAGAGATGAGTCAGGTATGGAGGTGTAAATGAGAGATGAGTCAGATATAGAGGTGTAAATGAGAGATGAGTCAGGTATAGTGGTGTAAATGAGAGATGAGTCAGGTATAGAGGTGTAAATGGGAGATGAGACAGGTATAGACGTGAAAATGAGAGATGAGCCTGGTATCGAGGTGTAAATGGGAGATGAGCCAGGTATAGAGGTGTAAATGAGAGATGAGCCTGGTATCGAGGTGTAAATGGGAGATGAGCCAGGTATAGAGGTGTAAATGAGAGATGAGCCAGGTATCGAGGTGTAAATGGGAGATGAGACAGGTATAGAGGTGTAAATGAGAGATGAGCCAGGTATAGAGGTGTAAATGGGAGATGAGCCTGGTATAGAGGTGTAAATGAGAGATGAGTCAGGTATAGAGGTGTAAATGAGAGATGAGTCAGGTATAGAGGTGTCAATGAGAGATGAGCCAGGTGTCGAGGTGTAAATGAGAGATGAGCCTGGTATAGAGGTGTGAATGAGACATGAACCATGTTTTGAGGTGTTAATGAGAGATGAGCCAGGTATAGAGGTGTAAATGAGAGATGAGCCTGGTATAGAGGTGTAAATGAGAGATGAGCCAGGTATAGAGGTGTAAATGAGAGATCAGTCAGGTATAGAGGTGTAAATGACAGATGAACCAGGTTTCGAGGTGCAATTGAGAGATGAGCCAGGTATGGAGGTGTAAATGAGAGATGAGCCTTGTCTCGAGGTGTAAATGAGAGATGAGCCAGGTATAGAGGTGTAAGTGAGAGATGAGCCTGGTATAGAGGTGTAAATGAGAGATGAGTCAGGTATAGAGGTGTAAATGAGAGATGAGCCAGGTATCAAGGTGCAAATGAGACATGAGCCAGGTATCGAGGTGTAAATGGGAGATGAGCCAGGTTTTGAGGTGTAAATGAGAGATGAGCCAGGGAAAGAGGGTGTAAATGAGAGGTGAGCCAGGTATAGAGGTGTAAATGAGAGATGAGCCAGGAAAAGAGTTGCAAATGAGAGATGAGTCAGGAAAAGAGGTGTAAATGAGAGATGAGTCAGGTATAGAGGTGTAACTGAGAGATGAGTCAGGTATAGAGGTGTAAATGAGAGATGAGCCTGGTATAGAGGTGTAAATGGGAGATGAGTCAGGTATAGAGGTGTAAATGAGAGATGAGTCAGGTATAGAGGTGTAAATGAGAGATGAGTCAGGTACAGAGGTGTAAATGAGAGATGAGCCAGGTATAGAGGTGTAAATGAGAGATGAGCCAGGTTTCGAGGTGTAAATGAGAGATGAGTCAGGTATAGAGGTGTAAATGAGAGATGAGTCAGGTATAGTGGTGTAAATGAGAGATGAGTCAGGTATAGAGGTGTCAATGGGAGATGAGTCAGGTATAGTGGTGTAAATGAGAGATGAGCCAGGTATAGAGGTGTAAATGAGAGATGAGTCAGGTATAGTGGTGTAAATGAGAGATGAGTCAGGTATAGAGGTGTAAATGAGAGATGAGTCAGGTATAGAGGTGTAAATGAGAGATGAGTCAGGTATAGAGGTGTAAATGAGAGATGAGTCAGTTATGGTGGTGTAAATGAGAGATGAGCCAGGTTTCGAGGTGTAACTGAGAGATGAGTCAGGTATAGAGGTGTAAATGAGAGATGAGTCAGGTATAGAGGTGTAAATGAGAGATGAGTCAGGTATAGTGGTGTAAATGAGAGATGAGTCAGGTATAGAGGTGTAAATGGTAGATGAGACAGGTATAGACGTGTAAATGAGAGATGAGCCTGGTATCGAGGTGTAAATGGGAGATGAGCCAGGTATAGAGGTGTAAATGAGAGATGAGCCTGGTATCGAGGTGTAAATGGGAGATGAGCCAGGTATAGAGGTGTAAATGAGAGATGAGCCAGGTATCGAGGTGTAAATGGGAGATGAGACAGGTATAGAGGTGTAAATGAGAGATGAGCCAGGTATAGAGGTGTGAATGGGAGATGAGCCTGGTATAGAGGTGTAAATGAGAGATGAGCCAGGTATCGAGATGTCAGTGGGAGTGAGCCAGGTATCGCGATGTCAGTGGGAGTTAGCCGGGTGTCGAGATGTCAGTGGGAGTGAGCCGGGTATCGGGATGTCAGTGGGAGTGAGCCGGGTATCGGGATGTCAGTGGGAGTGAGCCGGGTATCGGGATGTCAGTGGGAGTGAGCCAGGTATCGAGATGTCAGTGGGAGTGAGCCAGGTATCGGGATGTCAGTGGGAGTGAGCCGGGTATCGGGATGTCAGTGGGAGTGAGCCAGGTATGGGGATGTCAGTGGGAGTGAGCCAGGTATCGAGATGTCAGTGGGAGTGAGCCAGGTATCGAGATGTCAGTGGGAGTGAGCCGGGTATCGAGATGTCAGTGGGAGTGAGCCGGGTATCGAGATGTCAGTGGGAGTGAGCCGGGTATCGAGATGTCAGTGGGAGTGAGCCGGGTATGGGGATGTCAGTGGGAGTGAGCCGGGTATCGGGATGTCAGTGGGAGTGAGCCGGGTATCGAGATGTCAGTGGGAGTGAGCCGGGTATCGGGATGTCAGTGGGAGTGAGCCAGGTATCGGGATGTCAGTGGGAGTGAGCCAGGTATCGGGATGTCAGTGGGAGTGAGCCAGGTATCGGGATGTCAGTGGGAGTGAGCCGGGTATCGGGATGTCAGTGGGAGTGAGCCGGGTATCGAGATGTCTGTGGGAGTGAGCCAGGTATCGGGATGTCAGTGGGAGTGAGCCAGGTATCGAGATGTCAGTGGGAGTGAGCCGGGTATCGAGATGTCTGTGGGAGTGAGCCGGGTATCGGGATGTCAGTGGGAGTGAGCCGGGTATCGAGATGTCAGTGGGAGTGAGCCAGGTATCGAGATGTCAGTGGGAGTGAGCCGGGTATCGGGATGTCAGTGGGAGTGAGCCAGGTATCGGGATGTCAGTGGGAGTGAGCCGGGTATCGGGATGTCAGTGGGAGTGAGCCGGGTATCGGGATGTCAGTGGGAGTGAGCCGGGTATCGGGATGTCAGTGGGAGTGAGCCGGGTATCGAGATGTCAGTAGGAGTGAGCCAGGTATCGGGATGTCAGTGGGAGTGAGCCGGGTATCGAGATGTCAGTGGGAGTGAGCCAGGTCTGGGGATGTCAGTGGGAGTGAGCCGGGTATCGGGATGTCAGTGGGAGTGAGCCAGGTATCGGGATGTCAGTGGGAGTGAGCCAGGTATCGAGATGTCAGTGGGAGTGAGCCAGGTATCGGGATGTCAGTGGGAGTGAGCCAGGTATCGGGATGTCAGTGGGAGTGAGCCAGGTATCGAGATGTCAGTGGGAGTGAGCCAGGTATCGGGATGTCAGTGGGAGTGAGCCGGGTATCGGGATGTCAGTGGGAGTGAGCCAGGTATCGAGATGTCAGTGGGAGTGAGCCAGGTATCGAGATGTCAGTGGGAGTGAGCCGGGTATCGAGATGTCAGTGGGAGTGAGCCAGGTATCGAGATGTCAGTGGGAGTGAGCCGGGTATCGGGATGTCAGTGGGAGTGAGCCAGGTATCGGGATGTCAGTGGGAGTGAGCCGGGTATCGGGATGTCAGTGGGAGTGAGCCGGGTATCGGGATGTCAGTGGGAGTGAGCCGGGTATCGGGATGTCAGTGGGAGTGAGCCAGGTATCGAGATGTCAGTAGGAGTGAGCCAGGTATCGGGATGTCAGTGGGAGTGAGCCGGGTATCGAGATGTCAGTGGGAGTGAGCCAGGTCTGGGGATGTCAGTGGGAGTGAGCCGGGTATCGGGATGTCAGTGGGAGTGAGCCGGGTATCGGGATGTCAGTGGGAGTGAGCCAGGTATCGAGATGTCAGTGGGAGTGAGCCAGGTATCGGGATGTCAGTGGGAGTGAGCCAGGTATCGAGATGTCAGTGGGAGTGAGCCAGGTATCGAGATGTCAGTGGGAGTGAGCCGGGTATCGAGATGTCAGTGGGAGTGAGCCAGGTATCGAGATGTCAGTGGGAGTGAGCCAGGTATCGGGATGTCAGTGGGAGTGAGCCAGGTATCGGGATGTCAGTGGGAGTGAGCCGGGTATCGGGATGTCAGTGGGAGTGAGCCGGGTATCGAGATGTCAGTGGGAGTGAGCCGGGTATCGAGATGTCAGTGGGAGTGAGCCGGGTATCGGGATGTCAGTGGGAGTGAGCCGGGTATCGGGATGTCAGTGGGAGTGAGCCAGGTATCGAGATGTCAGTGGGAGTGAGCCAGGTATCGGGATGTCAGTGGGAGTGAGCCAGGTATCGAGATGTCAGTGGGAGTGAGCCAGGTATCGGGATGTCAGTGGGAGTGAGCCAGGTATGGGGATGTCAGTGGGAGTGAGCCAGGTATCGGGATGTCAGTGGGAGTGAGCCAGGTATCGGGATGTCTGTGGGAGTGAGCCAGGTATCGGGATGTCAGTGGGAGTGAGCCAGGTATCGAGATGTCAGTAGGAGTGAGCCGGGTATCGAGATGTCAGTGGGAGTGAGCCAGGTATCGGGATGTCAGTGGGAGTGAGCCGGGTATCGGGATGTCAGTGGGAGTGAGCCGGGTATCGAGATGTCAGTGGGAGTGAGCCAGGTATCGAGATGTCAGTGGGAGTGAGCCGGGTATCGAGATGTCAGTGGGAGTGAGCCGGGTATCGAGATGTCAGTGGGAGTGAGCCGGGTATCGAGATGTCAGTGGGAGTGAGCCGGGTATCGAGATGTCAGTGGGAGTGAGCCGGGTATCGAGATGTCAGTGGGAGTGAGCCAGGTATCGAGATGTCAGTGGGAGTGAGCCAGGTATCGAGATGTCAGTGGGAGTGAGCCGGGTATCGGGATGTCAGTGGGAGTGAGCCAGGTATCGGGATGTCAGTGGGAGTGAGCCAGGTATCGAGATGTCAGTGGGAGTGAGCCGGGTATCGAGATGTCAGTGGGATTGAGCCAGGTATCGAGATGTCAGTGGGAGTGAGCCGGGTATCGAGATGTCAGTGGGAGTGAGCCAGGTATCGAGATGTCAGTGGGAGTGAGCCGGGTATCGGGATGTCAGTGGGAGTGAGCCGGGTATCGGGATGTCAGTGGGAGTGAGCCGGGTATCGGGATGTCAGTGGGAGTGAGCCAGGTATCGGGATGTCAGTGGGAGTGAGCCAGGTATCGAGATGTCAGTGGGAGTGAGCCGGGTATCGGGATGTCAGTGGGAGTGAGCCGGGTATCGGGATGTCAGTGGGAGTGAGCCAGGTATCGGGATGTCTGTGGGAGTGAGCCAGGTATCGGGATGTCTGTGGGAGTGAGCCGGGTATCGAGATGTCAGTGGGAGTGAGCCGGGTATCGAGATGTCAGTGGGAGTGAGCCGGGTATCGAGATGTCAGTGGGAGTGAGCCGGGTATCGAGATGTCAGTGGGAGTGAGCCAGGTATCGGGATGTCAGTGGGAGTGAGCCAGGTATCGGGATGTCAGTGGGAGTGAGCCAGGTATCGGGATGTCAGTGGGAGTGAGCCAGGTATCGGGATGTCAGTGGGAGTGAGCCGGGTATCGGGATGTCAGTGGGAGTGAGCCAGGTATCGGGATGTCAGTGGGAGTGAGCCAGGTATCGAGATGTCAGTGGGAGTGAGCCAGGTATCGGGATGTCAGTGGGAGTGAGCCAGGTATCGGGATGTCAGTGGGAGTGAGCCAGGTATCGGGATATCAGTGGGAGTGAGCCGGGTATCGAGATGTCAGTGGGAGTGAGCCAGGTATCGAGATGTCAGTGGGAGTGAGCCAGGTATCGGGATGTCAGTGGGAGTGAGACAGGTATCGGGATATCAGTGGGAGTGAGCCGGGTATCGGGATGTCAGTGGGAGTGAGCCAGGTATCGGGATATCAGTGGGAGTGAGCCGGGTATCGAGATGTCAGTGGGAGTGAGCCAGGTATCGAGATGTCAGTGGGAGTGAGCCAGGTATCGGGATGTCAGTGGGAGTGAGCCAGGTATCGGGATGTCAGTGGGAGTGAGCCGGGTATCGAGTTGTCAGTGGGAGTGAGCCAGGTATCGGGATGTCAGTGGGAGTGAGCCGGGTATCGAGATGTCAGTGGGAGTGAGCCAGGTATCGAGTTGTCAGTGGGAGTGAGCCAGGTATCGAGTTGTCAGTGGGAGTGAGCCAGGTATCGGGATGTCAGTGGGAGTGAGCCGGGTGTCGAGTTGTCAGTGGGAGTGAGCCGGGTATCGAGATGTCAGGTGGAGTGAGCCAGGTATCGGGATGTCAGTGGGAGTGAGCCAGGTATCGGGATGTCAGTGGGAGTGAGCCGGGTATCGAGATGTCAGTGGGAGTGAGCCAGGTATCGGGATGTCAGTGGGAGTGAGCCGGGTATCGAGATGTCAGTGGGAGTGAGCCAGGTATCGAGATGTCAGTGGGAGTGAGCCGGGTATCGGGATGTCAGGTGGAGTGAGCCAGGTATCGGGATGTCAGTGGGAGTGAGCCGGGTTTCGAGATGTCAGTGGGAGTGAGCCGGGTATCGAGATGTCAGTGGGAGTGAGCCGGGTATCGAGATGTCAGTGGGAGTGAGCCGGGTATCGAGATGTCAGTGGGAGTGAGCCGGGTATCGGGATGTCAGTGGGAGTGAGCCAGGTATCGGGATGTCAGTGGGAGTGAGCCGGGTATCGGGATGTCAGTGGGAGTGAGCCGGGTATCGAGATGTCAGTGGGAGTGAGCCAGGTATCGAGATGTCAGTGGGAGTGAGCCGGGTATCGGGATGTCAGTGGGAGTGAGCCAGGTATCGAGATGTCAGTGGGAGTGAGCCAGGTATCGGGATGTCAGTGGGAGTGAGCCAGGTATCGGGATGTCAGTGGGAGTGAGCCAGGTATCGGGATGTCAGTGGGAGTGAGCCGGGTATCGAGATGTCTGTGCGAGTGAGCCAGGTATCGAGATGTCTGTGGGAGTGAGCCAGGTATCGGGATGTCAGTGGGAGTGAGCCAGGTATCGGGATGTCAGTGGGAGTGAGCCAGGTATCGAGATGTCAGTGGGAGTGAGCCAGGTATCGGGATGTCAGTGGGAGTGAGCCGGGTATCGAGATGTCAGTGGGAGTGAGCCAGGTATCGGGATGTCAGTGGGAGTGAGCCAGGTATCGAGATGTCTGTGCGAGTGAGCCAGGTATCGAGATGTCTGTGGGAGTGAGCCAGGTATCGGGATGTCAGTGGGAGTGAGCCAGGTATCGAGATGTCAGTGGGAGTGAGCCAGGTATCGGGATGTCAGTGGGAGTGAGCCAGGTATCGGGATGTCAGTGGGAGTGAGCCGGGTATTGGGATGTCAGGTGGAGTGAGCCAGGTATCGAGATGTCAGTGGGGGTGAGCCGGGTATCGGGATATCAGTGGGAGTGAGCCAGGTATCGGGATGTCAGTGGGAGTGAGCCAGATATCGGGATGTCAGTGGGGGTGAGCCGGGTATCGGGATGTCAGTGGGAGTGAGCCGGGTATCGAGATGTCAGTGGGAGTGAGCCAGGTATCGGGATGTCAGTGGGAGTGAGCCGGGTATCGGGATGTCAGTGGGAGTGAGCCGGGTATCGGGATGTCAGTGGGAGTGAGCCAGGTATCGAGATGTCAGTGGGAGTGAGCCTGGTATCGAGATGTCAGTGGGAGTGAGCCAGGTATCGGGATGTCAGTGGGGGTGAGCCGGGTATCGGGATATCAGTTGGAGTGAGCCAGGTATCGAGATGTCAGTGGGAGTGAGCCGGGTATCGAGATGTCAGTGGGAGTGAGCCGGGTATCGGGATGTCAGTGGGAGTGAGCCAGGTATCGGGATGTCAGTGGGAGTGAGCCAGGTATCGAGATGTCAGTGGGAGTGAGCCGGGTATCGAGATGTCAGTGGGAGTGAGCCGGGTATCGAGATGTCAGTGGGAGTGAGCCGGGTATCGGGATGTCAGTGGGAGTGAGCCAGGTATCGGGATGTCAGTGGGAGTGAGCCAGGTATCGGGATGTCAGTGGGAGTGAGCCGGGTATCGAGATGTCTGTGGGAGTGAGCCGGGTATCGAGATGTCAGTGGGAGTGAGCCGGGTATCGAGATGTCAGTGGGAGTGAGCCAGGTATCGGGATGTCAGTGGGAGTGAGCCAGGTATCGGGATGTCAGTGGGAGTGAGCCAGGTATCGAGATGTCAGTGGGAGTGAGCCGGGTATCGGGATGTCTGTGGGAGTGAGCCGGGTATCGAGATGTCAGTGGGAGTGAGCCAGGTATCGGGATGTCAGTGGGAGTGAGCCGGGTATCGAGATGTCAGTGGGAGTGAGCCGGGTATCGAGATGTCAGTGGGAGTGAGCCAGGTATCGGGATGTCAGTGGGAGTGAGCCAGGTATCGGGATGTCTGTGGGAGTGAGCCGGGTATCGAGATGTCAGTGGGAGTGAGCCAGGTATCGGGATGTCAGTGGGAGTGAGCCGGGTATCGAGATGTCAGTGGGAGTGAGCCAGGTATTGGGATGTCAGTGGGAGTGAGCCAGGTATCGGGATGTCAGTGGGAGTGAGCCAGGTATCGGGATGTCAGTGGGAGTGAGCCAGGTATCGGGATGTCAGTGGGAGTGAGCCAGGTATCGGGATGTCAGTGGGAGTGAGCCAGGTATCGGGATGTCAGTGGGAGTGAGCCGGGTATCGGGATGTCAGTGGGAGTGAGCCGGGTATCGAGATGTCAGTGGGAGTGAGCCGGGTATCGAGATGTCAGTGGGAGTGAGCCAGGTATCGGGATGTCAGTGGGAGTGAGCCAGGTATCGAGATGTCAGTGGGAGTGAGCCGGGTATCGGGATGTCAGTGGGAGTGAGCCGGGTATCGGGATGTCAGTGGGAGTGAGCCAGGTATCGGGATGTCTGTGGGAGTGAGCCGGGTATCGGGATGTCTATGGGAGTGAGCCGGGTATCGGGATGTCAGTGGGAGTGAGCCAGGTATCGAGATGTCATTGGGAGTGAGCCAGGTATCGGGATGTCAGTGGGAGTGAGCCGGGTATCGAGATGTCAGTGGGAGTGAGCCGGGTATCGAGATGTCAGTGGGAGTGAGCCGGGTATCGGGATGTCAGTGGGAGTGAGCCGGGTATCGGGATGTCAGTGGGAGTGAGCCAGGTATCGAGATGTCAGTGGGAGTGAGCCAGGTATCGAGATGTCAGTGGGAGTGAGCCGGGTATCGGGATGTCAGTGGGAGTGAGCCAGGTATCGAGATGTCAGTGGGAGTGAGCCAGGTATCGAGATGTCAGTGGGAGTGAGCCAGGTATCGAGATGTCAGTGGGAGTGAGCCGGGTATCGGGATGTCTGTGGGAGTGAGCCGGGTATCGGGATGTCAGTGGGAGTGAGCCGGGTATCGGGATGTCAGTGGGAGTGAGCCGGGTATCGGGATGTCAGTGGGAGTGAGCCAGGTATCGGGATGTCAGTGGGAGTGAGCCAGGTATCGAGATGTCAGTGGGAGTGAGCCAGGTATCGAGATGTCAGTGGGAGTGAGCCAGGTATCGGGATGTCAGTGGGAGTGAGCCAGGTATCGAGATGTCAGTGGGAGTGAGCCAGGTATCGGGATGTCAGTGGGAGTGAGCCGGGTATCGAGATGTCAGTGGGAGTGAGCCGGGTATCGAGATATCAGTGGGAATGAGCCGGGTATCGGGATGTCTGTGGGAGTGAGCCAGGTATCGGGATGTCAGTGGGAGTGAGCCAGATATCGGGATGTCAGTGGGAGTGAGCCAGGTATCGGGATGTCTGTGGGAGTGAGCCAGGTATCGGGATGTCAGTGGGAGTGAGCCGGGTATCAGGATGTCTGTGGGAGTGAGCCGGGTATCGAGATGTCAGTGGGAGTGAGCCGGGTATCGAGATGTCAGTGGGAGTGAGCCAGATATCGGGATGTCAGTGGGAGTGAGCCAGGTATCGGGATGTCTGTGGGAGTGAGCCAGGTATCGGGATGTCAGTGGGAGTGAGCCGGGTATCAGGATGTCTGTGGGAGTGAGCCAGGTATCGGGATGTCAGTGGGAGTGAGCCGGGTATCGGGATGTCGGTGGGAGTGAGCCGGGTATCGAGATGTCAGTGGGAGTGAGCCAGGTATCGAGATGTCAGTGGGAGTGAGCCAGGTATCGGGATGTCTGTGGGAGTGAGCCGGGTATCGGGATGTCAGTGGGAGTGAGCCGGGTATCGAGATGTCAGTGGGAGTGAGCCGGGTATCGGGATGTCAGTGGGAGTGAGCCGGGTATCGGGATGTCAGTGGGAGTGAGCCGGGTATCGAGATGTCAGTGGGAGTGAGCCGGGTATCGGGATGTCGGTGGGAGTGAGCCAGGTATCGGGATGTCAGTGGGAGTGAGCCGGGTATCGAGATGTCAGTGGGAGTGAGCCGGGTATCGAGATGTCAGTGGGAGTGAGCCGGGTATCGGGATGTCAGTGGGAGTGAGCCGAGTATCGAGATGTCAGTGGGAGTGAGCCAGGTCTGGGGATGTCAGTGGGAGTGAGCCAGGTATCGGGATGTCAGTGGGAGTGAGCCGAGTATCGAGATGTCAGTGGGAGTGAGCCAGGTATCGGGATGTCAGTGGGAGTGAGCCAGGTATCGAGATGTCAGTGGGAGTGAGCCGGGTATCGGGATGTCAGTGGGAGTGAGCCAGGTATCGAGATGTCAGTGGGAGTGAGCCAGGTATCGAGATGTCAGTGGGAGTGAGCCAGGTATCGAGATGTCAGTGGGAGTGAGCCGGGTATCGGGATGTCTGTGGGAGTGAGCCGGGTATCGGGATGTCAGTGGGAGTGAGCCGGGTATCGGGATGTCAGTGGGAGTGAGCCGGGTATCGGGATGTCAGTGGGAGTGAGCCAGGTATCGGGATGTCAGTGGGAGTGAGCCAGGTATCGAGATGTCAGTGGGAGTGAGCCGGGTATCGGGATGTCAGTGGGAGTGAGCCGGGTATCGAGATGTCAGTGGGAGTGAGCCAGGTATCGGGATGTCAGTGGGAGTGAGCCAGGTATCGAGATGTCAGTGGGAGTGAGCCAGGTATCGGGATGTCAGTGGGAGTGAGCCGGGTATCGAGATGTCAGTGGGAGTGAGCCGGGTATCGGGATGTCTGTGGGAGTGAGCCAGGTATCGGGATGTCAGTGGGAGTGAGCCAGATATCGGGATGTCAGTGGGAGTGAGCCAGGTATCGGGATGTCTGTGGGAGTGAGCCAGGTATCGGGATGTCAGTGGGAGTGAGCCAGGTATCGAGATGTCAGTGGGAGTGAGCCGGGTATCGAGATGTCAGTGGGAGTGAGCCGGGTATCGGGATGTCAGTGGGAGTGAGCCGGGTATCAGGATGTCTGTGGGAGTGAGCCGGGTATCGAGATGTCAGTGGGAGTGAGCCGGGTATCGAGATGTCAGTGGGAGTGAGCCAGATATCGGGATGTCAGTGGGAGTGAGCCGGGTATCGGGATGTCTGTGGGAGTGAGCCAGGTATCGGGATGTCAGTGGGAGTGAGCCGGGTATCAGGATGTCTGTGGGAGTGAGCCAGGTATCGGGATGTCAGTGGGAGTGAGCCGGGTATCGAGATGTCTGTGGGAGTGAGCCAGGTATCGGGATGTCTGTGGGAGTGAGCCAGGTATCGAGATGTCAGTGGGAGTGAGCCGGGTATCGGGATGTCGGTGGGAGTGAGCCAGGTATCGGGATGTCTGTGGGAGTGAGCCAGGTATCGGGATGTCGGTGGGAGTGAGCCAGGTATCGGGATGTCAGTGGGAGTGAGCCGGGTATCGAGATGTCAGTGGGAGTGAGCCGGGTATCGAGATGTCAGTGGGAGTGAGCCGGGTATCGGGATGTCAGTGGGAGTGAGCCGAGTATCGAGATGTCAGTGGGAGTGAGCCAGGTCTGGGGATGTCAGTGGGAGTGAGCCAGGTATCGGGATGTCAGTGGGAGTGAGCCAGGTATCGGGATGTCTGTGGGAGTGAGCCGGGTATCGAGATGTCAGTGGGAGTGAGCCAGGTCTGGGGATGTCAGTGGGAGTGAGCCAGGTATCGGGATGTCTGTGGGAGTGAGCCGGGTATCGGGATGTCTGTGGGAGTGAGCCGGGTATCGGGATGTCAGTGGGAGTGAGCCGGGTATCGGGATGTCAGTGGGAGTGAGCCGGGTATCGAGATGTCAGTGGGAGTGAGCCGGGTATCGAGATGTCAGTGGGAGTGAGCCAGGTATCGGGATGTCAGTGGGAGTGAGCCGGGTATCGAGATGTCAGTGGGAGTGAGCCGGGTATCGGGATGTCAGTGGGAGTGAGCCGGGTATCGAGATGTCAGTGGGAGTGAGCCGGGTATCGAGATGTCTGTGGGAGTGAGCCGGGTATCGGGATGTCAGTGGGAGTGAACCGGGTATCGAGATGTCTGTGGGAGTGAGCCGGGTATCGGGATGTCAGTGGGAGTGAGCCAGGTATCGGGATGTCTGAGGGAGTGAGCCAGGTATCGAGATGTCAGTGGGAGTGAGCCAGGTATCGGGATGTCAGTGGGAGTGAGCCGGGTATCGAGATGTCTGTGGGAGTGAGCCAGGTATCGGGATGTCAGTGGGAGTGAGCCAGGTATCGAGATGTCTGTGGGAGTGAGCCGGGTATCGGGATGTCAGTGGGAGTGAGCCAGGTATCGGGATGTCAGTAGGAGTGAGCCAGGTATCGGGATGTCAGTGGGAGTGAGCCAGGTATCGAGATGTCAGTGGGAGTGAGCCAGGTATCGGGATGTCAGTGGGAGTGAGCCGGGTATCGGGATGTCAGTGGGAGTGAGCCGGGTATCGAGATGTCAGTGGGAGTGAGCCAGGTATCGGGATGTCAGTGGGAGTGAGCCAGGTATCGGGATGTCAGTGGGAGTGAGCCAGGTATCGAGATGTCAGTGGGAGTGAGCCGGGTATCGGGATGTCAGTGGGAGTGAGCCAGGTATCGAGATGTCAGTGGGAGTGAGCCGGGTATCGAGATGTCAGTGGGAGTGAGCCGGGTATCGAGATGTCAGTGGGAGTGAGCCGGGTATGGGGATGTCTGTGGGAGTGAGCCAGGTATCGAGATGTCAGTGGGAGTGAGCCAGGTATCGGGATGTCTGTGGGAGTGAGCCAGGTATCGGGATGTCAGTGGGAGTGAGCCGGGTATCGAGATGTCAGTGGGAGTGAGCCAGGTATCGGGATGTCAGTGGGAGTGAGCCGGGTATCGAGATGTCTGTGGGAGTGAGCCGGGTATCGGGATGTCAGTGGGAGTGAGCCAGGTATCGGGATGTCAGTGGGAGTGAGCCGGGTATCGGGATGTCAGTGGGAGTGAGCCAGGTATCGGGATGTCAGTGGGAGTGAGCCAGGTATCGAGATGTCAGTGGGAGTGAGCCGGGTATCGAGATGTCAGTGGGAGTGAGCCGGGTATCGGGATGTCAGTGGGAGTGAGCCAGGTATCGAGATGTCAGTGGGAGTGAGCCAGGTATCGAGATGTCAGTGGGAGTGAGCCGGGTATCGAGATGTCAGTGGGAGTGAGCCGGGTATCGAGATGTCAGTGGGAGTGAGCCGGGTATCGGGATGTCAGTGGGAGTGAGCCAGGTATCGAGATGTCAGTGGGAGTGAGCCAGGTATCGAGATGTCAGTGGGAGTGAGCCGGGTATCGAGATGTCAGTGGGAGTGAGCCGGGTATCGAGATGTCAGTGGGAGTGAGCCGGGTATCGAGATGTCAGTGGGAGTGAGCCGGGTATCGGGATGTCAGTGGGAGTGAGCCAGGTATCGAGATGTCAGTGGGAGTGAGCCAGGTATCGGGATGTCAGTGGGAGTGAGCCGGGTATCGGGATGTCAGTGGGAGTGAGCCGGGTATCGGGATGTCAGTGGGAGTGAGCCAGGTATCGGGATGTCAGTGGGAGTGAGCCAGGTCTGGGGATGTCAGTGGGAGTGAGCCAGGTATCGGGATGTCAGTGGGAGTGAGCCAGGTATCGGGATGTCTGTGGGAGTGAGCCGGGTATCGAGATGTCAGTGGGAGTGAGCCAGGTCTGGGGATGTCAGTGGGAGTGAGCCAGGTATCGGGATGTCTGTGGGAGTGAGCCGGGTATCGGGATGTCTGTGGGAGTGAGTCGGGTATCGGGATGTCTGTGGGAGTGAGCCGGGTATCGGGATGTCAGTGGGAGTGAGCCGGGTATCGAGATGTCTGTGGGAGTGAGCCGGGTATCGAGATGTCAGTGGGAGTGAGCCGGGTATCGAGATGTCAGTGGGAGTGAGCCGGGTATCGAGATGTCAGTGGGAGTGAGCCAGGTATCGGGATGTCAGTGGGAGTGAGCCGGGTATCGAGATGTCAGTGGGAGTGAGCCGGGTATCGAGATGTCAGTGGGAGTGAGCCGGGTATCGAGATGTCAGTGGGAGTGAGCCAGGTATCGAGATGTCAGTGGGAGTGAGCCAGGTATCGGGATGTCAGTGGGAGTGAGCCAGGTATCGGGATGTCAGTGGGAGTGAGCCAGGTATCGAGATGTCAGTGGGAGTGAGCCAGGTATCGAGATGTCAGTGGGAGTGAGCCAGGTATCGGGATGTCAGTGGGAGTGAGCCAGGTATCGAGATGTCAGTGGGAGTGAGCCAGGTATCGGGATGTCAGTGGGAGTGAGCCGGGTATCAGGATGTCTGTGGGAGTGAGCCAGGTATCGGGATGTCATTGGGAGTGAGCCGGGTATCGGGATGTCGGTGGGAGTGAGCCGGGTATCGAGATGTCAGTGGGAGTGAGCCAGGTATCGAGATGTCAGTGGGAGTGAGCCAGGTATCGGGATGTCTGTGGGAGTGAGCCGGGTATCGGGATGTCAGTGGGAGTGAGCCGGGTATCGAGATGTCAGTGGGAGTGAGCCGGGTATCGGGATGTCAGTGGGAGTGAGCCGGGTATCGGGATGTCAGTGGGAGTGAGCCGGGTATCGAGATGTCAGTGGGAGTGAGCCGGGTATCGGGATGTCAGTGGGAGTGAGCCAGGTATCGGGATGTCAGTGGGAGTGAGCCAGGTATCGAGATGTCTGTGGGAGTGAGCCGGGTATCGAGATGTCTGTGGGAGTGAGCCAGGTATCGAGATGTCAGTGGGAGTGAGCCGGGTATCGGGATGTCAGTGGGAGTGAGCCGGGTATCGGGATGTCAGTGGGAGTGAGCCGGGTATCGAGATGTCAGTGGGAGTGAGCCGGGTATCGAGATGTCAGTGGGAGTGAGCCGGGTATCGGGATGTCAGTGGGAGTGAGCCGAGTATCGAGATGTCAGTGGGAGTGAGCCAGGTCTGGGGATGTCAGTGGGAGTGAGCCAGGTATCGGGATGTCAGTGGGAGTGAGCCGAGTATCGAGATGTCAGTGGGAGTGAGCCAGGTATCGGGATGTCAGTGGGAGTGAGCCAGGTATCGAGATGTCAGTGGGAGTGAGCCGGGTATCGGGATGTCAGTGGGAGTGAGCCAGGTATCGAGATGTCAGTGGGAGTGAGCCAGGTATCGAGATGTCAGTGGGAGTGAGCCAGGTATCGAGATGTCAGTGGGAGTGAGCCGGGTATCGGGATGTCTGTGGGAGTGAGCCGGGTATCGGGATGTCAGTGGGAGTGAGCCGGGTATCGGGATGTCAGTGGGAGTGAGCCGGGTATCGGGATGTCAGTGGGAGTGAGCCAGGTATCGGGATGTCAGTGGGAGTGAGCCAGGTATCGAGATGTCAGTGGGAGTGAGCCGGGTATCGGGATGTCAGTGGGAGTGAGCCGGGTATCGAGATGTCAGTGGGAGTGAGCCAGGTATCGGGATGTCAGTGGGAGTGAGCCAGGTATCGAGATGTCAGTGGGAGTGAGCCAGGTATCGGGATGTCAGTGGGAGTGAGCCGGGTATCGAGATGTCAGTGGGAGTGAGCCGGGTATCGGGATGTCTGTGGGAGTGAGCCAGGTATCGGGATGTCAGTGGGAGTGAGCCAGATATCGGGATGTCAGTGGGAGTGAGCCAGGTATCGGGATGTCTGTGGGAGTGAGCCAGGTATCGGGATGTCAGTGGGAGTGAGCCAGGTATCGAGATGTCAGTGGGAGTGAGCCGGGTATCGAGATGTCAGTGGGAGTGAGCCGGGTATCGGGATGTCAGTGGGAGTGAGCCGGGTATCAGGATGTCTGTGGGAGTGAGCCGGGTATCGAGATGTCAGTGGGAGTGAGCCGGGTATCGAGATGTCAGTGGGAGTGAGCCAGATATCGGGATGTCAGTGGGAGTGAGCCGGGTATCGGGATGTCTGTGGGAGTGAGCCAGGTATCGGGATGTCAGTGGGAGTGAGCCGGGTATCAGGATGTCTGTGGGAGTGAGCCAGGTATCGGGATGTCAGTGGGAGTGAGCCGGGTATCGAGATGTCTGTGGGAGTGAGCCAGGTATCGGGATGTCTGTGGGAGTGAGCCAGGTATCGAGATGTCAGTGGGAGTGAGCCGGGTATCGGGATGTCGGTGGGAGTGAGCCAGGTATCGGGATGTCTGTGGGAGTGAGCCAGGTATCGGGATGTCGGTGGGAGTGAGCCAGGTATCGGGATGTCAGTGGGAGTGAGCCGGGTATCGAGATGTCAGTGGGAGTGAGCCGGGTATCGAGATGTCAGTGGGAGTGAGCCGGGTATCGGGATGTCAGTGGGAGTGAGCCGAGTATCGAGATGTCAGTGGGAGTGAGCCAGGTCTGGGGATGTCAGTGGGAGTGAGCCAGGTATCGGGATGTCAGTGGGAGTGAGCCAGGTATCGGGATGTCTGTGGGAGTGAGCCGGGTATCGAGATGTCAGTGGGAGTGAGCCAGGTCTGGGGATGTCAGTGGGAGTGAGCCAGGTATCGGGATGTCTGTTGAGTGAGCCAGGTATCGGGATGTCAGTGGGAGTGAGCCAGGTATCGAGATGTCAGTGGGAGTGAGCCAGGTATCGGATGTCAGTGGGAGTGAGCAGGTATCGAGATGTCAGTGGGAGTGAGCCAGGTATCGGATGTCAGTGGGAGTGAGCCGGGTATCGAGATGTCAGTGGGAGTGAGCCGGGTATCGGATGTCAGTGGGAGTGAGCCGGGTATCGAGATGTCAGTGGGAGTGAGCCGGGTATCGAGATGTCAGTGGGAGTGAGCCAGGTATCGGGATGTCAGTGGGAGTGAGCCGGGTATCGAGATGTCAGTGGAGTGAGCCGGGTATCGGGATGTCAGTGGGAGTGAGCCGGGTATCGAGATGTCAGTGGGAGTGAGCCGGGTATCGAGATGTCAGTGGGAGTGAGCCGGGTATCGGATGTCAGTGGGAGTGAGCCGGGTATCGAGATGTCAGTGGGAGTGAGCCGGGTATCGGATGTCAGTGGGAGTGAGCCAGGTATCGGGATGTCAGTGGGAGTGAGCCAGGTATCGAGATGTCAGTGGGAGTGAGCCAGGTATCGGATGTCAGTGGGAGTGAGCCGGGTATCGAGATGTCAGTGGGAGTGAGCCAGGTATCGAGATGTCAGTGGGAGTGAGCCAGGTATCGAGATGTCAGTGGGAGTGAGCCGGGTATCGGGATGTCAGTGGGAGTGAGCCAGGTATCGGGATGTCAGTGGGAGTGAGCCAGGTATCGGGATGTCAGTGGGAGTGAGCCAGGTATCGAGATGTCAGTGGGAGTGAGCCAGGTATCGAGATGTCAGTGGGAGTGAGCCGGGTATCGGGATGTCAGTGGGAGTGAGCCGGGTATCGAGATGTCAGTGGGAGTGAGCCAGGTATCGGGATGTCAGTGGGAGTGAGCCAGGTATCGGGATGTCAGTGGGAGTGAGCCAGGTATCGAGATGTCAGTGGAGTGAGCCGGGTATCGGATGTCAGTGGGAGTGAGCCAGGTATCGAGATGTCAGTGGGAGTGAGCCGGGTATCGAGATGTCAGTGGGAGTGAGCCGGTATCGAGATGTCAGTGGGAGTGAGCCGGGTATCGGGATGTCAGTGGAGTGAGCCGGTATCGAGATGTCAGTGGGAGTGAGCCAGGTATCGGGATGTCAGTGGGAGTGAGCCAGGTATCGGGATGTCAGTGGGAGTGAGCCGGGTATCGAGATGTCAGTGGGAGTGAGCCAGGTATCGGGATGTCAGTGGAGTGAGCCGGTATCGAGATGTCAGTGGGAGTGAGCCGGTATCGGGATGTCAGTGGGAGTGAGCCAGGTATCGGGATGTCAGTGGGAGTGAGCCGGGTATCGGGATGTCAGTGGGAGTGAGCCAGGTATCGGGATGTCAGTGGGAGTGAGCCAGGTATCGAGATGTCAGTGGAGTGAGCCAGGTATCGAGATGTCAGTGGGAGTGAGCCAGGTATCGGATGTCAGTGGGAGTGAGCCAGGTATCGAGATGTCAGTGGGAGTGAGCCAGGTATCGGATGTCAGTGGGAGTGAGCCGGGTATCGAGATGTCAGTGGGAGTGAGCCGGGTATCGAGATGTCAGTGGGAGTGAGCCGGGTATCGGGATGTCAGTGGGAGTGAGCCAGGTATCGGGATGTCAGTGGGAGTGAGCCAGGTATCGAGATGTCAGTGGGAGTGAGCCAGGTATCGGATGTCAGTGGGAGTGAGCCGGTATCGAGATGTCAGTGGGAGTGAGCCGGGTATCGAGATGTCAGTGGGAGTGAGCCAGGTATCGGGATGTCAGTGGGAGTGAGCCGGTATCGAGATGTCAGTGGGAGTGAGCCGGGTATCGGGATGTCAGTGGGAGTGAGCCGGGTATCGGATGTCAGTGGGAGTGAGCCGGGTATCGGGATGTCAGTGGGAGTGAGCCAGGTATCGGGATGTCAGTGGAGTGAGCCGGTATCGGGATGTCAGTGGAGTGAGCCAGGTATCGGATGTCAGTGGGAGTGAGCCAGGTATCGGATGTCAGTGGGAGTGAGCCGGGTATCGAGATGTCAGTGGGAGTGAGCCAGGTATCGAGATGTCAGTGGGAGTGAGCCGGTATCGAGATGTCAGTGGGAGTGAGCAGGTATCGGGATGTCAGTGGGAGTGAGCCGGTATCGGGATGTCAGTGGGAGTGAGCCGGGTATCGGGATGTCAGTGGGAGTGAGCCGGGTATCGAGATGTCAGTGGGAGTGAGCCGGGTATCGAGATGTCAGTGGGAGTGAGCCGGGTATCGAGATGTCAGTGGGAGTGAGCCGGTATCGAGATGTCAGTGGGAGTGAGCCAGGTATCGAGATGTCAGTGGGAGTGAGCCGGGTATCGAGATGTCAGTGGGAGTGAGCCGGGTATCGAGATGTCAGTGGGAGTGAGCCAGGTATCGAGATGTCAGTGGGAGTGAGCCGGGTATCGAGATGTCAGTGGGAGTGAGCCAGGTATCGGGATGTCAGTGGGAGTGAGCCAGGTATCGAGATGTCAGTGGGAGTGAGCCAGGTATCGAGATGTCAGTGGGAGTGAGCCAGGTATCGAGATGTCAGTGGGAGTGAGCCGGGTATCGAGATGTCAGTGGGAGTGAGCCGGGTATCGAGATGTCAGTGGGAGTGAGCCGGGTATCGAGATGTCAGTGGGAGTGAGCCGGGTATCGGGATGTCAGTGGGAGTGAGCCGGGTATCGAGATGTCAGTGGGAGTGAGCCGGGTATCGGGATGTCAGTGGGAGTGAGCCAGGTATCGGGATGTCAGTGGGAGTGAGCCGGTATCGAGATGTCAGTGGGAGTGAGCCGGTATCGGATGTCAGTGGGAGTGAGCCGGTATCGAGATGTCAGTGGGAGTGAGCCAGGTATCGAGATGTCAGTGGGAGTGAGCCGGTATCGGATGTCAGTGGGAGTGAGCCGGGTATCGAGATGTCAGTGGGAGTGAGCCGGGTATCGGGATGTCAGTGGAGTGAGCCAGGTATCGGGATGTCAGTGGGAGTGAGCCAGGTATCGAGATGTCAGTGGGAGTGAGCCAGGTATCGGGATGTCAGTGGGAGTGAGCCGGGTATCGAGATGTCAGTGGGAGTGAGCCGGGTATCGGGATGTCAGTGGGAGTGAGCCAGGTATCGGATGTCAGTGGGAGTGAGCCAGGTATCGAGATGTCAGTGGGAGTGAGCCGGGTATCGAGATGTCAGTGGGAGTGAGCCGGGTATCGAGATGTCAGTGGGAGTGAGCCAGGTATCGGATGTCAGTGGGAGTGAGCCAGGTATCGAGATGTCAGTGGGAGTGAGCCAGGTATCGGATGTCAGTGGGAGTGAGCCGGTATCGGATGTCAGTGGGAGTGAGCCGGGTATCGAGATGTCAGTGGGAGTGAGCCGGTATCGAGATGTCAGTGGGAGTGAGCCAGGTATCGGATGTCAGTGGGAGTGAGCCAGGTATCGAGATGTCAGTGGGAGTGAGCCGGGTATCGGGATGTCAGTGGGAGTGAGCCAGGTATCGGGATGTCAGTGGGAGTGAGCCGGGTATCGGGATGTCAGTGGGAGTGAGCCAGGTATCGGGATGTCAGTGGGAGTGAGCCGGGTATCGAGATGTCAGTGGGAGTGAGCCGGGTATCGAGATGTCAGTGGGAGTGAGCCAGGTATCGGGATGTCAGTGGGAGTGAGCCAGGTATCGGGATGTCAGTGGGAGTGAGCCGGTATCGGATGTCAGTGGGAGTGAGCCAGGTATCGGGATGTCAGTGGGAGTGAGCCGGGTATCGAGATGTCAGTGGGAGTGAGCCGGTATCGGGATGTCAGTGGGAGTGAGCCAGGTATCGGGATGTCAGTGGGAGTGAGCCAGGTATCGGGATGTCAGTGGAGTGAGCCGGGTATCGAGATGTCAGTGGGAGTGAGCCGGTATCGGGATGTCAGTGGAGTGAGCCAGGTATCGGATGTCAGTGGGAGTGAGCCGGTATCGAGATGTCAGTGGGAGTGAGCCGGGTATCGAGATGTCAGTGGGAGTGAGCCAGGTATCGAGATGTCAGTGGGAGTGAGCCGGGTATCGGGATGTCAGTGGGAGTGAGCCGGGTATCGAGATGTCAGTGGGAGTGAGCCAGGTATCGGGATGTCAGTGGGAGTGAGCCGGTATCGGGATGTCAGTGGGAGTGAGCCGGGTATCGAGATGTCAGTGGGAGTGAGCCAGGTATCGGGATGTCAGTGGGAGTGAGCCAGGTATCGGATGTCAGTGGGAGTGAGCCGGGTATCGAGATGTCAGTGGGAGTGAGCCGGTATCGGATGTCAGTGGGAGTGAGCCGGGTATCGGATGTCAGTGGGAGTGAGCCGGGTATCGGGATGTCAGTGGAGTGAGCCAGGTATCGAGATGTCAGTGGGAGTGAGCCGGTATCGGGATGTCAGTGGGAGTGAGCCGGGTATCGAGATGTCAGTGGGAGTGAGCCAGGTATCGGGATGTCAGTGGGAGTGAGCCAGGTATCGAGATGTCAGTGGGAGTGAGCCAGGTATCGGGATGTCAGTGGGAGTGAGCCGGGTATCGAGATGTCAGTGGGAGTGAGCCAGGTATCGAGATGTCAGTGGAGTGAGCCAGGTATCGAGATGTCAGTGGGAGTGAGCCAGGGTATCGGATGTCAGTGGGAGTGAGCCGGGTATCGAGATGTCAGTGGGAGTGAGCCGGGTATCGAGATGTCAGTGGGAGTGAGCCGGGTATCGGGATGTCAGTGGGAGTGAGCCAGGTATCGGGATGTCAGTGGGAGTGAGCCAGGTATCGGATGTCAGTGGGAGTGAGCCAGGTATCGAGATGTCAGTGGGAGTGAGCCGGGTATCGAGATGTCAGTGGGAGTGAGCCGGGTATCGAGATGTCAGTGGGAGTGAGCCAGGTATCGAGATGTCAGTGGGAGTGAGCCAGGTATCGAGATGTCAGTGGGAGTGAGCCGGGTATCGGATGTCAGTGGGAGTGAGCCGGGTATCGGGATGTCAGTGGGAGTGAGCCGGGTATCGGGATGTCAGTGGGAGTGAGCCAGGTATCGGGATGTCAGTGGGAGTGAGCCGGGTATCGAGATGTCAGTGGGAGTGAGCCGGGTATCGAGATGTCAGTGGGAGTGAGCCGGGTATCGAGATGTCAGTGGGAGTGAGCCAGGTATCGAGATGTCAGTGGGAGTGAGCCAGGTATCGGGATGTCAGTGGGAGTGAGCCAGGTATCGGATGTCAGTGGAGTGAGCCGGTATCGGATGTCAGTGGGAGTGAGCCAGGTATCGAGATGTCAGTGGGAGTGAGCCGGGTATCGGGATGTCAGTGGGAGTGAGCCGGGTATCGAGATGTCAGTGGGAGTGAGCCGGGTATCGAGATGTCAGTGGGAGTGAGCCAGGTATCGGGATGTCAGTGGGAGTGAGCCAGGTATCGGATGTCAGTGGGAGTGAGCCGGGTATCGGGATGTCAGTGGGAGTGAGCCAGGTATCGGGATGTCAGTGGGAGTGAGCCGGGTATCGAGATGTCAGTGGGAGTGAGCCGGGTATCGGGATGTCAGTGGGAGTGAGCCGGGTATCGAGATGTCAGTGGGAGTGAGCCGGTATCGAGATGTCAGTGGGAGTGAGCCAGGTATCGGGATGTCAGTGGGAGTGAGCCGGGTATCGAGATGTCAGTGGGAGTGAGCCGGGTATCGGATGTCAGTGGGAGTGAGCCAGGTATCGGGATGTCAGTGGGAGTGAGCCGGGTATCGAGATGTCAGTGGGAGTGAGCCAGGTATCGGGATGTCAGTGGGAGTGAGCCGGGTATCGAGATGTCAGTGGGAGTGAGCCAGGTATCGGGATGTCAGTGGGAGTGAGCCAGGTATCGGATGTCAGTGGGAGTGAGCCGGGTATCGAGATGTCAGTGGGAGTGAGCCGGTATCGGGATGTCAGTGGGAGTGAGCCGGGTATCGAGATGTCAGTGGGAGTGAGCCAGGTATCGGATGTCAGTGGAGTGAGCCAGGTATCGAGATGTCAGTGGGAGTGAGCCAGGTATCGGGATGTCAGTGGAGTGAGCCGGGTATCGGGATGTCAGTGGGAGTGAGCCAGGGTATCGAGATGTCAGTGGGAGTGAGCCGGTATCGAGATGTCAGTGGGAGTGAGCCAGGTATCGGGATGTCAGTGGGAGTGAGCCGGGTATCGAGATGTCAGTGGGAGTGAGCCGGTATCGGGATGTCAGTGGGAGTGAGCCAGGTATCGGGATGTCAGTGGGAGTGAGCCGGGTATCGGGATGTCAGTGGGAGTGAGCCAGGTATCGGGATGTCAGTGGGAGTGAGCCGGGTATCGAGATGTCAGTGGGAGTGAGCCAGGTATCGAGATGTCAGTGGGAGTGAGCCAGGTATCGGGATGTCAGTGGGAGTGAGCCAGGTATCGGGATGTCAGTGGGAGTGAGCCAGGTATCGGATGTCAGTGGGAGTGAGCCGGTATCGGGATGTCAGTGGGAGTGAGCCGGTATCGAGATGTCAGTGGGAGTGAGCCGGGTATCGGATGTCAGTGGGAGTGAGCCAGGTATCGAGATGTCAGTGGGAGTGAGCCAGGTATCGGGATGTCAGTGGGAGTGAGCCGGGTATCGGGATGTCAGTGGGAGTGAGCCAGGTATCGGGATGTCAGTGGGAGTGAGCCAGGTATCGGGATGTCAGTGGGAGTGAGCCAGGTATCGAGATGTCAGTGGGAGTGAGCCAGGTATCGGGATGTCAGTGGGAGTGAGCCGGGTATCGGATGTCAGTGGGAGTGAGCCGGGTATCGGGATGTCAGTGGGAGTGAGCCGGGTATCGAGATGTCAGTGGGAGTGAGCCAGGTATCGGGATGTCAGTGGGAGTGAGCCGGGTATCGGATGTCAGTGGGAGTGAGCCAGGTATCGAGATGTCAGTGGGAGTGAGCCAGGTATCGGGATGTCAGTGGGAGTGAGCCAGGTATCGAGATGTCAGTGGGAGTGAGCCGGGTATCGAGATGTCAGTGGGAGTGAGCCGGGTATCGGGATGTCAGTGGGAGTGAGCCGGTATCGAGATGTCAGTGGGAGTGAGCCGGGTATCGGGATGTCAGTGGAGTGAGCAGGTATCGAGATGTCAGTGGGAGTGAGCCGGGTATCGGGATGTCAGTGGGAGTGAGCCGGGTATCGAGATGTCAGTGGGAGTGAGCCGGGTATCGGATGTCAGTGGGAGTGAGCCAGGTATCGAGATGTCAGTGGGAGTGAGCCAGGTATCGGGATGTCAGTGGGAGTGAGCCGGGTATCGAGATGTCAGTGGGAGTGAGCCAGGTATCGAGATGTCAGTGGGAGTGAGCCGGGTATCGAGATGTCAGTGGGAGTGAGCCGGTATCGGGATGTCAGTGGGAGTGAGCCGGTATCGGGATGTCAGTGGGAGTGAGCCGGGTATCGAGATGTCAGTGGGAGTGAGCCGGTATCGGGATGTCAGTGGGAGTGAGCCGGGTATCGGGATGTCAGTGGAGTGAGCCGGGTATCGGGATGTCAGTGGGAGTGAGCCGGGTATCGAGATGTCAGTGGGAGTGAGCCGGTATCGAGATGTCAGTGGGAGTGAGCCGGGTATCGAGATGTCAGTGGGAGTGAGCCGGGTATCGAGATGTCAGTGGGAGTGAGCCAGGTATCGGGATGTCAGTGGGAGTGAGCCGGGTATCGAGATGTCAGTGGGAGTGAGCCAGGTATCGGATGTCAGTGGGAGTGAGCCAGGTATCGAGATGTCAGTGGGAGTGAGCCGGGTATCGGGATGTCAGTGGGAGTGAGCCAGGTATCGAGATGTCAGTGGGAGTGAGCCGGGTATCGAGATGTCAGTGGGAGTGAGCCGGGTATCGAGATGTCAGTGGGAGTGAGCCAGGTATCGGGATGTCAGTGGGAGTGAGCCGGGTATCGAGATGTCAGTGGGAGTGAGCCGGGTATCGAGATGTCAGTGGAGTGAGCAGGTATCGGGATGTCAGTGGGAGTGAGCCAGGTATCGGATGTCAGTGGGAGTGAGCCGGTATCGGGATGTCAGTGGGAGTGAGCCAGGTATCGGATGTCAGTGGGAGTGAGCCGGGTATCGAGATGTCAGTGGGAGTGAGCCAGGTATCGAGATGTCAGTGGGAGTGAGCCAGGTATCGAGATGTCAGTGGGAGTGAGCCGGGTATCGGGATGTCAGTGGGAGTGAGCCAGGTATCGGGATGTCAGTGGGAGTGAGCCAGGTATCGAGATGTCAGTGGGAGTGAGCCGGGTATCGGGATGTCAGTGGAGTGAGCCAGGTATCGGGATGTCAGTGGGAGTGAGCCGGGTATCGAGATGTCAGTGGGAGTGAGCCGGGTATCGGGATGTCAGTGGGAGTGAGCCAGGTATCGAGATGTCAGTGGGAGTGAGCCAGGTATCGAGATGTCAGTGGGAGTGAGCCGGGTATCGGGATGTCAGTGGGAGTGAGCCAGGTATCGGGATGTCAGTGGAGTGAGCCAGGTATCGGGATGTCAGTGGGAGTGAGCCGGGTATCGAGATGTCAGTGGGAGTGAGCCGGTATCGGGATGTCAGTGGGAGTGAGCCAGGTATCGAGATGTCAGTGGGAGTGAGCCGGGTATCGGATGTCAGTGGGAGTGAGCCAGGTATCGGGATGTCAGTGGGAGTGAGCCGGGTATCGGGATGTCAGTGGGAGTGAGCCAGGTATCGGGATGTCAGTGGGAGTGAGCCAGGTATCGAGATGTCAGTGGGAGTGAGCCAGGTATCGGATGTCAGTGGGAGTGAGCCGGTATCGGGATGTCAGTGGAGTGAGCCGGGTATCGAGATGTCAGTGGGAGTGAGCCGGGTATCGGGATGTCAGTGGGAGTGAGCCGGGTATCGAGATGTCAGTGGGAGTGAGCCAGGTATCGGATGTCAGTGGGAGTGAGCCAGGTATCGGGATGTCAGTGGGAGTGAGCCGGGTATCGAGATGTCAGTGGGAGTGAGCCAGGTATCGAGATGTCAGTGGGAGTGAGCCGGTATCGAGATGTCAGTGGGAGTGAGCCAGGTATCGGGATGTCAGTGGGAGTGAGCCGGTATCGAGATGTCAGTGGGAGTGAGCCAGGTATCGAGATGTCAGTGGGAGTGAGCCAGGTATCGAGATGTCAGTGGGAGTGAGCCGGGTATCGGGATGTCAGTGGGAGTGAGCCAGGGTATCGGGATGTCAGTGGGAGTGAGCCAGGTATCGAGATGTCAGTGGGAGTGAGCCAGGTATCGAGATGTCAGTGGGAGTGAGCCGGGTATCGAGATGTCAGTGGGAGTGAGCCAGGTATCGGGATGTCAGTGGGAGTGAGCCGGGTATCGAGATGTCTGTGGGAGTGAGCCAGGTATCGGGATGTCAGTGGGAGTGAGCCGGGTATCGGGATGTCAGTGGGAGTGAGCCAGGTATCGAGATGTCAGTGGGAGTGAGCCAGGTATCGGGATGTCAGTGGGAGTGAGCCAGGTATCGGGATGTCAGTGGGAGTGAGCCGGGTATCGAGATGTCAGTGGGAGTGAGCCGGGTATCGAGATGTCAGTGGGAGTGAGCCAGGTATCGGGATGTCAGTGGGAGTGAGCCAGGTATCGAGATGTCAGTGGGAGTGAGCCAGGTATCGGATGTCAGTGGGAGTGAGCCAGGTATCGAGATGTCAGTGGGAGTGAGCCAGGTATCGGGATGTCAGTGGGAGTGAGCCAGGTATCGAGATGTCAGTGGGAGTGAGCCAGGTATCGGGATGTCAGTGGGAGTGAGCCAGGTATCGGGATGTCAGTGGGAGTGAGCCAGGTATCGAGATGTCAGTGGAGTGAGCCAGGTATCGGATGTCAGTGGGAGTGAGCCAGGTATCGGGATGTCAGTGGGAGTGAGCCAGGTATCGAGATGTCAGTGGAGTGAGCCAGGTATCGAGATGTCAGTGGGAGTGAGCCAGGTATCGAGATGTCAGTGGGAGTGAGCCGGGTATCGGGATGTCAGTGGAGTGAGCCAGGTATCGGGATGTCAGTGGGAGTGAGCCAGGTATCGGGATGTCAGTGGGAGTGAGCCGGTATCGGGATGTCTGTGGAGTGAGCCGGGTATCGAGATGTCAGTGGGAGTGAGCCGGGTATCGAGATGTCAGTGGGAGTGAGCCAGGTATCGAGATGTCAGTGGGAGTGAGCCAGGTATCGGGATGTCTGTGGGAGTGAGCCGGGTATCGGGATGTCAGTGGGAGTGAGCCGGGTATCGGATGTCAGTGGGAGTGAGCCGGTATCGGGATGTCAGTGGGAGTGAGCCAGGTATCGGGATGTCTGTGGGAGTGAGCCGGTATCGAGATGTCAGTGGGAGTGAGCCGGGTATCGAGATGTCAGTGGGAGTGAGCCAGGTATCGGGATGTCAGTGGGAGTGAGCCAGGTATCGGGATGTCAGTGGGAGTGAGCCGGGTATCGGGATGTCAGTGGGAGTGAGCCAGGTATCGGGATGTCAGTGGGAGTGAGCCGGGTATCGGGATGTCAGTGGGAGTGAGCCAGGTATCGGATGTCAGTGGGAGTGAGCCAGGTATCGGGATGTCAGTGGGAGTGAGCCGGGTATCGAGATGTCAGTGGGAGTGAGCCGGTATCGGGATGTCAGTGGGAGTGAGCCAGGTATCGAGATGTCAGTGGGAGTGAGCCAGGTATCGGGATGTCAGTGGGAGTGAGCCGGTATCGGGATGTCAGTGGGAGTGAGCCGGGTATCGGGATGTCAGTGGAGTGAGCCAGGTATCGGGATGTCAGTGGGAGTGAGCCGGGTATCGAGATGTCAGTGGGAGTGAGCCGGGTATCGGGATGTCAGTGACAGTGAGCCAGGTATCGAGATGTCAGTGGGAGTGAGCCAGGTATCGGGATGTCAGTGGGAGTGAGCCGGGTATCGAGATGTCAGTGGGAGTGAGCCGGGTATCGAGATGTCAGTGGGAGTGAGCCGGTATCGGATGTCAGTGGGAGTGAGCCGGGTATCGAGATGTCAGTGGGAGTGAGCCGGTATCGGGATGTCAGTGGGAGTGAGCCGGGTATCGAGATGTCAGTGGGAGTGAGCCAGGTATCGGGATGTCAGTGGGAGTGAGCCAGGTATCGGGATGTCAGTGGGAGTGAGCCGGGTATCGAGATGTCAGTGGGAGTGAGCCAGGTATCGGGATGTCAGTGGGAGTGAGCCGGGTATCGGGATGTCAGTGGGAGTGAGCCGGTATCGGGATGTCAGTGGGAGTGAGCCGGGTATCGGGATGTCAGTGGGAGTGAGCCGGTATCGGGATGTCAGTGGGAGTGAGCCGGGTATCGGGATGTCAGTGGGAGTGAGCCAGGTATCGAGATGTCAGTGGGAGTGAGCCAGGTATCGAGATGTCAGTGGGAGTGAGCCAGGTATCGGGATGTCAGTGGGAGTGAGCCGGGTATCGAGATGTCAGTGGGAGTGAGCCGGGTATCGGGATGTCAGTGGGAGTGAGCCGGTATCGAGATGTCAGTGGGAGTGAGCCAGGTATCGGGATGTCAGTGGGAGTGAGCCAGGTATCGAGATGTCTGTGGGAGTGAGCCGGTATCGAGATGTCAGTGGGAGTGAGCCAGGTATCGGGATGTCAGTGGGAGTGAGCCGGGTATCGAGATGTCAGTGGGAGTGAGCCAGGTATCGAGATGTCAGTGGGAGTGAGCCAGGTATCGAGATGTCAGTGGGAGTGAGCCGGGTATCGGGATGTCAGTGGGAGTGAGCCGGGTATCGGGATGTCAGTGGGAGTGAGCCAGGTATCGAGATGTCAGTGGGAGTGAGCCAGGTATCGAGATGTCAGTGGGAGTGAGCCGGGTATCGGGATGTCAGTGGGAGTGAGCCAGGTATGGGGATGTCAGTGGGAGTGAGCCGGGTATCGAGATGTCTGTGGGAGTGAGCCAGGTATCGGGATGTCAGTGGGAGTGAGCCGGGTATCGGGATGTCAGTGGGAGTGAGCCAGGTATCGAGATGTCAGTGGGAGTGAGCCAGGTATCGGGATGTCAGTGGGAGTGAGCCGGGTGTCGGGATGTCAGTGGGAGTGAGCCAGGTATCGGGATGTCAGTGGGAGTGAGCCGGGTATCGGGATGTCAGTGGGAGTGAGCCAGGTATCGGGATGTCAGTGGGAGTGAGCCGGGTATCGAGATGTCAGTGGGAGTGAGCCGGGTATCGAGATGTCAGTGGGAGTGAGCCAGGTATCGGGATGTCAGTGGGAGTGAGCCAGGTATCGAGATGTCAGTGGGAGTGAGCCAGGTATCGGGATGTCAGTGGGAGTGAGCCAGGTATCGAGATGTCAGTGGGAGTGAGCCAGGTATCGGGATGTCAGTGGGAGTGAGCCAGGTATCGAGATGTCAGTGGGAGTGAGCCAGGTATCGAGATGTCAGTGGGAGTGAGCCGGGTATCGGGATGTCAGTGGGAGTGAGCCAGGTATCGGGATGTCAGTGGGAGTGAGCCAGGTATCGGGATGTCAGTGGGAGTGAGCCGGGTATCGGATGTCAGTGGGAGTGAGCCGGGTATCGGGATGTCAGTGGGAGTGAGCCGGGTATCGGGATGTCAGTGGGAGTGAGCAAGGTATCGAGATGTCAGTGGGAGTGAGCCAGGTATCGGGATGTCAGTGGAGTGAGCCAGGTATCGAGATGTCAGTGGGAGTGAGCCGGGTATCGGGATGTCAGTGACAGTGAGCCAGGTATCGAGATGTCAGTGGGAGTGAGCGGGTATCGGGATGTCAGTGGGAGTGAGCCGGGTATCGAGATGTCAGTGGGAGTGAGCCGGGTATCGGGATGTCAGTGGGAGTGAGCCGGGTATCGGGATGTCAGTGGGAGTGAGCAAGGTATCGAGATGTCAGTGGAGTGAGCCAGGTATCGGGATGTCAGTGGGAGTGAGCCAGGTATCGAGATGTCAGTGGGAGTGAGCCAGGTATCGGGATGTCAGTGGGAGTGAGCAAGGTATCGAGATGTCAGTGGGAGTGAGCCAGGTATCGGGATGTCAGTGGGAGTGAGCCAGGTATCGAGATGTCAGTGGGAGTGAGCCGGGTATCGGGATGTCAGTGACAGTGAGCCAGGTATCGAGATGTCAGTGGGAGTGAGCCGGGTATCGGGATGTCAGTGGGAGTGAGCCGGGTATCGAGATGTCAGTGGGAGTGAGCCGGGTATCGGGATGTCAGTGGGAGTGAGCCGGGTATCGGATGTCAGTGGGAGTGAGCAAGGTATCGAGATGTCAGTGGGAGTGAGCCAGGTATCGGGATGTCAGTGGGAGTGAGCCAGGTATCGAGATGTCAGTGGGAGTGAGCCGGGTATCGAGATGTCAGTGGGAGTGAGCCAGGTATCGGGATGTCAGTGGGAGTGAGCCGGGTATCGGGATGTCAGTGGGAGTGAGCCAGGTATCGAGATGTCAGTGGGAGTGAGCCGGTATCGGATGTCAGTGGGAGTGAGCAGGTATCGGGATGTCAGTGGGAGTGAGCCAGGTATCGAGATGTCAGTGGGAGTGAGCCAGGTATCGAGATGTCAGTGGGAGTGAGCCGGGTATCGGGATGTCAGTGGGAGTGAGCCAGGTATGGGGATGTCAGTGGGAGTGAGCCGGGTATCGAGATGTCTGTGGGAGTGAGCCAGGTATCGGGATGTCAGTGGGAGTGAGCCGGGTATCGGGATGTCAGTGGGAGTGAGCCAGGTATCGAGATGTCAGTGGGAGTGAGCCAGGTATCGGGATGTCAGTGGGAGTGAGCCGGGTGTCGGGATGTCAGTGGGAGTGAGCCAGGTATCGGGATGTCAGTGGGAGTGAGCCGGGTATCGGGATGTCAGTGGGAGTGAGCCAGGTATCGGGATGTCAGTGGGAGTGAGCCGGGTATCGAGATGTCAGTGGGAGTGAGCCGGGTATCGAGATGTCAGTGGGAGTGAGCCAGGTATCGGGATGTCAGTGGGAGTGAGCCAGGTATCGAGATGTCAGTGGGAGTGAGCCAGGTATCGGGATGTCAGTGGGAGTGAGCCAGGTATCGAGATGTCAGTGGGAGTGAGCCAGGTATCGGGATGTCAGTGGGAGTGAGCCAGGTATCGAGATGTCAGTGGGAGTGAGCCAGGTATCGAGATGTCAGTGGGAGTGAGCCGGGTATCGGATGTCAGTGGGAGTGAGCCAGGTATCGGGATGTCAGTGGGAGTGAGCCAGGTATCGGGATGTCAGTGGGAGTGAGCCGGGTATCGGATGTCAGTGGGAGTGAGCCGGGTATCGGGATGTCAGTGGGAGTGAGCCGGGTATCGGGATGTCAGTGGGAGTGAGCAAGGTATCGAGATGTCAGTGGGAGTGAGCCAGGTATCGGGATGTCAGTGGGAGTGAGCCAGGTATCGAGATGTCAGTGGGAGTGAGCCGGTATCGGGATGTCAGTGAGTGAGCCAGGTATCGAGATGTCAGTGGAGTGAGCCGGGTATCGAGATGTCAGTGGGAGTGAGCCAGGTATCGGATGTCAGTGGGAGTGAGCCGGGTATCGGGATGTCAGTGGGAGTGAGCCAGGTATCGAGATGTCAGTGGGAGTGAGCCAGGTATCGGGATGTCAGTGGGAGTGAGCCGGGTATCGAGATGTCAGTGGGAGTGAGCCAGGTATCGGGATGTCAGTGGGAGTGAGCCGGGTATCGAGATGTCAGTGGGAGTGAGCCAGGTATCGGGATGTCAGTGGGAGTGAGCCGGGTATCGGGATGTCAGTGGGAGTGAGCCAGGTATCGAGATGTCAGTGGGAGTGAGCCAGGTATCGGGATGTCAGTGGGAGTGAGCCAGGTATCGGGATGTCAGTGGGAGTGAGCCGGTATCGAGATGTCAGTGGGAGTGAGCCGGGTATCGAGATGTCAGTGGGAGTGAGCCAGGTATCGGGATGTCAGTGGGAGTGAGCCAGGTATCGAGATGTCAGTGGGAGTGAGCCAGGTATCGGGATGTCAGTGGGAGTGAGCCAGGTATCGAGATGTCAGTGGGAGTGAGCCAGGTATCGGGATGTCAGTGGGAGTGAGCCAGGTATCGAGATGTCAGTGGGAGTGAGCCAGGTATCGGGATGTCAGTGGGAGTGAGCCAGGTATCGGATGTCAGTGGGAGTGAGCCAGGTATCGAGATGTCAGTGGGAGTGAGCCAGGTATCGGGATGTCAGTGGGAGTGAGCCAGGTATCGGATGTCAGTGGGAGTGAGCCGGTATCGAGATGTCAGTGGGAGTGAGCCAGGTATCGGATGTCAGTGGGAGTGAGCCAGGTATCGGATGTCAGTGGGAGTGAGCCGGTATCGGGATGTCAGTGGGAGTGAGCCGGTATCGGGATGTCAGTGGGAGTGAGCCAGGTATCGGATGTCAGTGGGAGTGAGCCGGGTATCGGGATGTCAGTGGGAGTGAGCCGGTATCGAGATGTCAGTGGGAGTGAGCCGGGTATCGGGATGTCAGTGGGAGTGAGCCAGGTATCGAGATGTCAGTGGGAGTGAGCCAGGTATCGGGATGTCAGTGGGAGTGAGCCGGGTATCGGGATGTCAGTGGGAGTGAGCCAGGTATCGGGATGTCAGTGGGAGTGAGCCGGGTATCGGATGTCAGTGGGAGTGAGCCAGGTATCGGGATGTCAGTGGGAGTGAGCCGGGTATCGAGATGTCAGTGGGAGTGAGCCGGGTATCGAGATGTCAGTGGGAGTGAGCCAGGTATCGGATGTCAGTGGGAGTGAGCCAGGTATCGGATGTCAGTGGGAGTGAGCCGGGTATCGGGATGTCAGTGGGAGTGAGCCGGTATCGGGATGTCAGTGGGAGTGAGCCGGGTATCGGGATGTCAGTGGGAGTGAGCCAGGTATCGGATGTCAGTGGGAGTGAGCCAGGTATCGGGATGTCAGTGGGAGTGAGCCGGGTATCGAGATGTCAGTGGGAGTGAGCCAGGTATCGGGATGTCAGTGGGAGTGAGCCAGGTATCGAGATGTCAGTGGGAGTGAGCCAGGTATCGGGATGTCAGTGGGAGTGAGCCGGGTATCGAGATGTCAGTGGGAGTGAGCCGGGTATCGGGATGTCAGTGGGAGTGAGCCAGGTATCGGGATGTCAGTGGGAGTGAGCCGGGTATCGAGATGTCAGTGGGAGTGAGCCGGGTATCGGGATGTCAGTGGAGTGAGCCAGGTATCGAGATGTCAGTGGGAGTGAGCCAGGTATCGGGATGTCAGTGGGAGTGAGCCGGGTATCGGATGTCAGTGGGAGTGAGCCGGGTATCGAGATGTCAGTGGGAGTGAGCCGGTATCGGGATGTCAGTGGGAGTGAGCCGGGTATCGAGATGTCAGTGGGAGTGAGCCGGGTATCGGGATGTCAGTGGGAGTGAGCCGGGTATCGAGATGTCAGTGGGAGTGAGCCAGGTATCGGGATGTCAGTGGAGTGAGCCAGGTATCGGATGTCAGTGGGAGTGAGCCGGTATCGAGATGTCAGTGGGAGTGAGCCAGGTATCGGGATGTCAGTGGGAGTGAGCCGGGTATCGGGATGTCAGTGGGAGTGAGCCAGGGTATCGGGATGTCAGTGGAGTGAGCCGGGTATCGAGATGTCAGTGGGAGTGAGCCAGGTATCGGGATGTCAGTGGGAGTGAGCCAGGTATCGGGATGTCAGTGGGAGTGAGCCAGGTATCGAGATGTCAGTGGGAGTGAGCCAGGTATCGAGATGTCAGTGGGAGTGAGCCAGGTATCGGATGTCAGTGGGAGTGAGCCGGGTATCGAGATGTCAGTGGGAGTGAGCCAGGTATCGGGATGTCAGTGGGAGTGAGCCGGGTATCGAGATGTCAGTGGGAGTGAGCCAGGTATCGGGATGTCAGTGGGAGTGAGCCAGGTATCGAGATGTCAGTGGGAGTGAGCCGGTATCGAGATGTCAGTGGGAGTGAGCCAGGTATCGGGATGTCAGTGGGAGTGAGCCGGGTATCGAGATGTCAGTGGGAGTGAGCCAGGTATCGGATGTCAGTGGGAGTGAGCCGGGTATCGAGATGTCAGTGGGAGTGAGCCGGTATCGGGATGTCAGTGGGAGTGATCGAGCCGGTATCGGGATGTCAGTGGGAGTGAGCCAGGTATCGAGATGTCAGTGGGAGTGAGCCAGGTATCGAGATGTCAGTGGGAGTGAGCCGGTATCGGATGTCAGTGGGAGTGAGCCAGGTATCGGGATGTCAGTGGGAGTGAGCCGGGTATCGAGATGTCAGTGGAGTGAGCCAGGTATCGAGATGTCAGTGGGAGTGAGCCGGGTATCGGGATGTCAGTGGGAGTGAGCCAGGTATCGAGATGTCAGTGGGAGTGAGCCAGGTATCGGGATGTCAGTGGGAGTGAGCCGGGTATCGGGATGTCAGTGGGAGTGAGCCAGGTATCGAGATGTCAGTGGGAGTGAGCCGGGTATCGGGATGTCAGTGGGAGTGAGCCAGGTATCGGGATGTCAGTGGGAGTGAGCCGGGTATCGAGATGTCAGTGGGAGTGAGCCGGGTATCGAGATGTCAGTGGGAGTGAGCCAGGTATCGGGATGTCAGTGGGAGTGAGCCAGGTATCGAGATGTCAGTGGGAGTGAGCCGGGTATCGGGATGTCAGTGGGAGTGAGCCAGGTATCGAGATGTCAGTGGGAGTGAGCCAGGTATCGAGATGTCAGTGGGAGTGAGCCAGGTATCGAGATGTCAGTGGGAGTGAGCCAGGTATCGAGATGTCAGTGGGAGTGAGCCGGTATCGGGATGTCAGTGGGAGTGAGCCAGGTATCGAGATGTCAGTGGGAGTGAGCCAGGTATCGGGATGTCAGTGGAGTGAGCCGGGTATCGAGATGTCAGTGGGAGTGAGCCGGGTATCGGGATGTCAGTGGGAGTGAGCCGGGTATCGGGGATGTCAGTGGGAGTGAGCCAGGTATCGAGATGTCAGTGGGAGTGAGCCAGGTATCGGGATGTCAGTGGGAGTGAGCCAGGTATCGAGATGTCAGTGGGAGTGAGCCGGTATCGGGATGTCAGTGGAGTGAGCCAGGTATCGAGATGTCAGTGGGAGTGAGCCGGTATCGGATGTCAGTGGGAGTGAGCCAGGTATCGAGATGTCAGTGGGAGTGAGCCGGGTATCGGGATGTCAGTGGGAGTGAGCCGGGTATCGGATGTCAGTGGGAGTGAGCAAGGTATCGAGATGTCAGTGGGAGTGAGCCAGGTATCGGGATGTCAGTGGAGTGAGCCGGTATCGAGATGTCAGTGGGAGTGAGCCAGGTATCGGGATGTCAGTGGGAGTGAGCCAGGTATCGAGATGTCAGTGGGAGTGAGCCAGGTATCGGGATGTCAGTGGGAGTGAGCCAGGTATCGAGATGTCAGTGGGAGTGAGCCGGGTATCGGGATGTCAGTGACAGTGAGCCAGGTATCGAGATGTCAGTGGGAGTGAGCCGGGTATCGGATGTCAGTGGGAGTGAGCCGGTATCGAGATGTCAGTGGGAGTGAGCCGGGTATCGGATGTCAGTGGGAGTGAGCCGGTATCGGGATGTCAGTGGGAGTGAGCAAGGTATCGAGATGTCAGTGGGAGTGAGCCAGGTATCGGATGTCAGTGGGAGTGAGCCAGGTATCGAGATGTCAGTGGGAGTGAGCCGGGTATCGAGATGTCAGTGGGAGTGAGCCAGGTATCGGGATGTCAGTGGGAGTGAGCCGGGTATCGGGATGTCAGTGGGAGTGAGCCAGGTATCGAGATGTCAGTGGGAGTGAGCCGGGTATCGGATGTCAGTGGGAGTGAGCCAGGTATCGGATGTCAGTGGGAGTGAGCCAGGTATCGAGATGTCAGTGGGAGTGAGCCAGGTATCGAGATGTCAGTGGGAGTGAGCCGGGTATCGGGATGTCAGTGGGAGTGAGCCAGGTATCGGGATGTCAGTGGGAGTGAGCCGGGTATCGAGATGTCAGTGGGAGTGAGCCAGGTATCGGGATGTCAGTGGGAGTGAGCCGGTATCGGGATGTCAGTGGGAGTGAGCCAGGTATCGAGATGTCAGTGGGAGTGAGCCAGGTATCGGGATGTCAGTGGGAGTGAGCCGGGTATCGGGATGTCAGTGGGAGTGAGCCGGGTATCGGGATGTCAGTGGGAGTGAGCCAGGTATCGGGATGTCAGTGGGAGTGAGCCAGGTATCGGGATGTCAGTGGGAGTGAGCCGGGTATCGAGATGTCAGTGGGAGTGAGCCGGGTATCGAGATGTCAGTGGGAGTGAGCCAGGTATCGGGATGTCAGTGGGAGTGAGCCAGGTATCGAGATGTCAGTGGGAGTGAGCCAGGTATCGGGATGTCAGTGGGAGTGAGCCAGGTATCGAGATGTCAGTGGAGTGAGCCAGGTATCGGGATGTCAGTGGGAGTGAGCCAGGTATCGAGATGTCAGTGGGAGTGAGCCAGGGTATCGAGATGTCAGTGGGAGTGAGCCGGGTATCGGATGTCAGTGGGAGTGAGCCAGGTATCGGGATGTCAGTGGAGTGAGCCAGGTATCGGGATGTCAGTGGGAGTGAGCCGGGTATCGGATGTCAGTGGGAGTGAGCCGGGTATCGGATGTCAGTGGGAGTGAGCCGGGTATCGGGATGTCAGTGGGAGTGAGCCAGGTATCGAGATGTCAGTGGGAGTGAGCCAGGTATCGGGATGTCAGTGGGAGTGAGCCAGGTATCGAGATGTCAGTGGGAGTGAGCCGGGTATCGGATGTCAGTGGGAGTGAGCCAGGTATCGAGATGTCAGTGGGAGTGAGCCGGTATCGGGATGTCAGTGGGAGTGAGCCAGGTATCGAGATGTCAGTGGGAGTGAGCCAGGGTATCGGGATGTCAGTGGGAGTGAGCCAGGTATCGGGATGTCAGTGGGAGTGAGCCAGGTATCGAGATGTCAGTGGGAGTGAGCCAGGTATCGGGATGTCAGTGGGAGTGAGCCAGGTATCGAGATGTCAGTGGGAGTGAGCCGGTATCGGGATGTCAGTGGGAGTGAGCAGGTATCGAGATGTCAGTGGGAGTGAGCCAGGTATCGGGATGTCAGTGGGAGTGAGCCGGTATCGAGATGTCAGTGGGAGTGAGCCGGTATCGGGATGTCAGTGGAGTGAGCCAGGTATCGAGATGTCAGTGGGAGTGAGCCGGGTATCGGGATGTCAGTGGGAGTGAGCCGGGTATCGAGATGTCAGTGGGAGTGAGCCGGGTATCGGGATGTCAGTGGGAGTGAGCCGGGTATCGGGATGTCAGTGGGAGTGAGCCAGGTATCGAGATGTCAGTGGGAGTGAGCCAGGTATCGGGATGTCAGTGGGAGTGAGCCAGGTATCGAGATGTCAGTGGGAGTGAGCCGGGTATCGAGATGTCAGTGGGAGTGAGCCAGGTATCGGGATGTCAGTGGGAGTGAGCCGGGTATCGAGATGTCAGTGGGAGTGAGCCGGGTATCGGGATGTCAGTGGGAGTGAGCCAGGGTATCGAGATGTCAGTGGGAGTGAGCCGGTATCGGGATGTCAGTGGAGTGAGCCAGGTATCGAGATGTCAGTGGGAGTGAGCCAGGTATCGGATGTCAGTGGGAGTGAGCCGGGTATCGAGATGTCAGTGGGAGTGAGCCGGTATCGGGATGTCAGTGGGAGTGAGCCAGGTATCGAGATGTCAGTGGGAGTGAGCCAGGTATCGGGATGTCAGTGGGAGTGAGCCGGGTATCGAGATGTCAGTGGGAGTGAGCCAGGTATCGAGATGTCAGTGGGAGTGAGCCAGGTATCGGGATGTCAGTGGGAGTGAGCCGGGTATCGAGATGTCAGTGGGAGTGAGCCGGGTATCGGGATGTCAGTGGGAGTGAGCCAGGTATCGGGATGTCAGTGGGAGTGAGCCAGGTATCGGGATGTCAGTGGGAGTGAGCCAGGTATCGAGATGTCAGTGGGAGTGAGCCGGGTATCGAGATGTCAGTGGGAGTGAGCCGGGTATCGAGATGTCAGTGGGAGTGAGCCAGGTATCGGGATGTCAGTGGGAGTGAGCCAGGTATCGGATGTCAGTGGGAGTGAGCCGGTATCGGGATGTCAGTGGGAGTGAGCCGGGTATCGGGATGTCAGTGGGAGTGAGCCGGGTATCGGATGTCAGTGGGAGTGAGCCAGGTATCGAGATGTCAGTGGAGTGAGCCGGTATCGAGATGTCAGTGGGAGTGAGCCGGGTATCGGGATGTCAGTGACAGTGAGCCAGGTATCGAGATGTCAGTGGGAGTGAGCCGGGTATCGGATGTCAGTGGGAGTGAGCCGGGTATCGAGATGTCAGTGGGAGTGAGCCGGTATCGGGATGTCAGTGGGAGTGAGCCGGGTATCGGATGTCAGTGGGAGTGAGCCGGTATCGGGATGTCAGTGGGAGTGAGCCGGTATCGAGATGTCAGTGGGAGTGAGCCAGGTATCGAGATGTCAGTGGGAGTGAGCCGGGTATCGAGATGTCAGTGGAGTGAGCAGGTATCGGGATGTCAGTGGGAGTGAGCCGGGTATCGAGATGTCAGTGGGAGTGAGCCAGGTATCGGGATGTCAGTGGGAGTGAGCCAGGTATCGGGATGTCAGTGGGAGTGAGCCAGGTATCGAGATGTCAGTGGGAGTGAGCCGGGTATCGAGATGTCAGTGGGAGTGAGCCGGTATCGGGATGTCAGTGACAGTGAGCCAGGTATCGAGATGTCAGTGGGAGTGAGCCGGGTATCGGGATGTCAGTGGGAGTGAGCCGGGTATCGAGATGTCAGTGGGAGTGAGCCGGGTATCGGATGTCAGTGGGAGTGAGCCGGGTATCGGGATGTCAGTGGGAGTGAGCCGGTATCGGATGTCAGTGGGAGTGAGCCGGTATCGAGATGTCAGTGGAGTGAGCCAGGTATCGGGATGTCAGTGGGAGTGAGCCGGGTATCGGGATGTCAGTGGGAGTGAGCCAGGTATCGGATGTCAGTGGGAGTGAGCCAGGTATCGGGATGTCAGTGGGAGTGAGCCAGGTATCGAGATGTCAGTGGGAGTGAGCCGGGTATCGGATGTCAGTGGGAGTGAGCCAGGTATCGGATGTCAGTGGGAGTGAGCCGGGTATCGAGATGTCAGTGGGAGTGAGCCAGGTATCGGGATGTCAGTGGAGTGAGCCGGTATCGAGATGTCAGTGGGAGTGAGCCAGGTATCGAGATGTCAGTGGGAGTGAGCCGGGTATCGGATGTCAGTGGGAGTGAGCCAGGTATCGAGATGTCAGTGGGAGTGAGCCAGGTATCGGGATGTCAGTGGGAGTGAGCCAGGTATCGGATGTCAGTGGGAGTGAGCCGGTATCGAGATGTCAGTGGGAGTGAGCCAGGTATCGGGATGTCAGTGGGAGTGAGCCAGGTATCGGGATGTCAGTGGGAGTGAGCCAGGTATCGGGATGTCAGTGGGAGTGAGCCAGGTATCGAGATGTCAGTGGGAGTGAGCCGGTATCGAGATGTCAGTGGGAGTGAGCCAGGTATCGGATGTCAGTGGGAGTGAGCCGGGTATCGAGATGTCAGTGGGAGTGAGCCGGGTATCGAGATGTCAGTGGGAGTGAGCCAGGTATCGGGATGTCAGTGGGAGTGAGCCGGGTATCGAGATGTCAGTGGGAGTGAGCCAGGTATCGGGATGTCAGTGGGAGTGAGCCGGGTATCGGGATGTCAGTGGGAGTGAGCCAGGTATCGAGATGTCAGTGGGAGTGAGCCAGGTATCGGGATGTCAGTGGGAGTGAGCCAGGTATCGGATGTCAGTGGAGTGAGCCAGGTATCGAGATGTCAGTGGGAGTGAGCCGGGTATCGAGATGTCAGTGGGAGTGAGCCAGGTATCGGGATGTCAGTGGGAGTGAGCCGGGTATCGAGATGTCAGTGGGAGTGAGCCGGGTATCGAGATGTCAGTGGGAGTGAGCCGGTATCGAGATGTCAGTGGGAGTGAGCCAGGTATCGGGATGTCAGTGGGAGTGAGCCGGGTATCGGGATGTCAGTGGGAGTGAGCCAGGTATCGAGATGTCAGTGGGAGTGAGCCAGGTATCGAGATGTCAGTGGGAGTGAGCCAGGTATCGAGATGTCAGTGGGAGTGAGCCGGGTATCGGGATGTCAGTGGGAGTGAGCCAGGTATCGAGATGTCAGTGGGAGTGAGCCAGGTATCGGGATGTCAGTGGGAGTGAGCCGGGTATCGAGATGTCAGTGGGAGTGAGCCGGGTATCGAGATGTCAGTGGGAGTGAGCCAGGTATCGGAGATGTCAGTGGGAGTGAGCCAGGTATCGAGATGTCAGTGGGAGTGAGCCAGGTATCGGATGTCAGTGGGAGTGAGCCGGGTATCGGGATGTCAGTGGGAGTGAGCCGGTATCGGGATGTCAGTGGGAGTGAGCCAGGTATCGAGATGTCAGTGGGAGTGAGCCAGGTATCGGGATGTCAGTGGGAGTGAGCCGGGTATCGGGATGTCAGTGGGAGTGAGCCGGGTATCGAGATGTCAGTGGAGTGAGCCAGGTATCGGGATGTCAGTGGGAGTGAGCCAGGTATCGAGATGTCAGTGGGAGTGAGCCAGGTATCGGGATGTCAGTGGGAGTGAGCCAGGTATCGGGATGTCAGTGGGAGTGAGCCAGGTATCGGGATGTCAGTGGGAGTGAGCCAGGTATCGAGATGTCAGTGGGAGTGAGCCAGGTATCGGGATGTCAGTGGGAGTGAGCCAGGTATCGAGATGTCAGTGGGAGTGAGCCGGGTATCGGGATGTCAGTGGGAGTGAGCCAGGTATCGGGATGTCAGTGGGAGTGAGCAAGGTATCGAGATGTCAGTGGGAGTGAGCCAGGTATCGGGATGTCAGTGGGAGTGAGCCGGGTATCGAGATGTCAGTGGGAGTGAGCCAGGTATCGAGATGTCAGTGGGAGTGAGCCAGGTATCGGGATGTCAGTGGGAGTGAGCCAGGTATCGATATGTCAGTGGGAGTGAGCCAGGTATCGAGATGTCAGTGGGAGTGAGCCAGGTATCGGATGTCAGTGGGAGTGAGCCGGGTATCGAGATGTCAGTGGGAGTGAGCCAGGTATCGAGATGTCAGTGGGAGTGAGCCAGGTATCGGATGTCAGTGGGAGTGAGCCGGGTATCGAGATGTCAGTGGGAGTGAGCCGGGTATCGAGATGTCAGTGGGAGTGAGCCAGGTATCGAGATGTCAGTGGGAGTGAGCAGGTATCGAGATGTCAGTGGGAGTGAGCCAGGTATCGAGATGTCAGTGGGAGTGAGCAGGTATCGAGATGTCAGTGGGAGTGAGCCAGGTATCGGATGTCAGTGGAGTGAGCCAGGTATCGAGATGTCAGTGGGAGTGAGCCAGGTATCGGATGTCAGTGGGAGTGAGCCAGGTATCGGGATGTCAGTGGGAGTGAGCCAGGTATCGGGATGTCAGTGGAGTGAGCCAGGTATCGGGATGTCAGTGGGAGTGAGCCAGGTATCGGGATGTCAGTGGAGTGAGCCGGGTATCGGGATGTCAGTGGGAGTGAGCCAGGTATCGGGATGTCAGTGGGAGTGAGCCGGGTATCGAGATGTCAGTGGGAGTGAGCCGGGTATCGAGATGTCAGTGGGAGTGAGCCAGGTATCGGGATGTCAGTGGGAGTGAGCCAGGTATCGGGATGTCAGTGGGAGTGAGCCAGGGTATCGAGATGTCAGTGGGAGTGAGCCGGGTATCGGGATGTCAGTGGGAGTGAGCCAGGTATCGAGATGTCAGTGGGAGTGAGCCAGGTATCGGGATGTCAGTGGGAGTGAGCCGGGTATCGAGATGTCAGTGGGAGTGAGCCAGGGTATCGGGATGTCAGTGGAGTGAGCCAGGTATCGAGATGTCAGTGGGAGTGAGCCAGGTATCGGGATGTCAGTGGGAGTGAGCCGGTATCGGGATGTCAGTGGGAGTGAGCCGGGTATCGAGATGTCAGTGGGAGTGAGCCAGGTATCGGGATGTCAGTGGAGTGAGCCAGGTATCGAGATGTCAGTGGGAGTGAGCCGGGTATCGAGATGTCAGTGGAGTGAGCCGGGTATCGAGATGTCAGTGGGAGTGAGCCAGGTATCGGGATGTCAGTGGGAGTGAGCCAGGTATCGAGATGTCAGTGGGAGTGAGCCGGGTATCGAGATGTCAGTGGGAGTGAGCCGGGTATCGGGATGTCAGTGGGAGTGAGCCGGGTATCGAGATGTCAGTGGGAGTGAGCCAGGTATCGGGATGTCAGTGGGAGTGAGCCAGGTATCGAGATGTCAGTGGGAGTGAGCCAGGTATCGAGATGTCAGTGGGAGTGAGCCAGGTATCGAGATGTCAGTGGGAGTGAGCCAGGTATCGAGATGTCAGTGGGAGTGAGCCGGTATCGAGATGTCAGTCGGAGTGAGCCGGTATCGAGATGTCAGTGGGAGTGAGCCGGGTATCGAGATGTCAGTGGGAGTGAGCCGGGTATCGGGATGTCAGTGGGAGTGAGCCAGGTATCGGATGTCAGTGGGAGTGAGCCAGGTATCGGGATGTCAGTGGGAGTGAGCCAGGTATCGAGATGTCTGTGGGAGTGAGCCGGGTATCGAGATGTCAGTGGGAGTGAGCCAGGTATCGAGATGTCAGTGGGAGTGAGCCGGGTATCGAGATGTCAGTGGGAGTGAGCCAGGTATCGGGA
>NW_027139617.1:60665-134322 GCF_035084215.1 Heptranchias perlo | reverse complement strand
TGAGAATGCTGATACTAGATGGGATTTTTTTGTGTGTTTTAAGTCCCCCATTTATAAGAAGTGGGGGTTAGGGTGACTTGATGGGATTGATGTGGTGTTATTGGGGGGGCATGGATTGACTGGTATTGATCGGGGGGCGTTATTGGGGGGGCATGGATTGACTGGTATTGATCGGGGGGCGTTATTGGGGGGGCATGGATTGACTGGTATTGATCGGGGGGCGTTATTGGGGGTCCTGGTTGAGGTATCTCTGCACAGACTGTGAATGGAGCTGGGCTCATGTTCTGAGTCGAGTTTTATTGTTCTCAGTTCCTGATGTGTTTATCTGGTATTTTAATCCCAATGAAGCAGCACAATAATCAGAGGAAGGAGGTGAGTTTTGGAGTCTTATTTTTCAGATCTTTACAGCTGGAGGCACGAGAATCGAAATAATTTGCAAACTATCTTCTTGTAAAGGTTGTAGCTACAACGGGCAGACATTTCAGAACGGAGATTCATTCACCATCGAGACTTGCACATCCTGTGTGTGTCTGGTGAGTTAAAACTGCACCTTCAGGGGAGGGGGGGAGAGGGTCAGCACCTTCAGGGGAGGGGGGAGAGAGTCAGCACCTTCAGGGGAGGGGGGGAGAGAGTCAGCACCTTCAGGGGAGGGGGGAGAGGGTCAGCACCTTCAGGGGTGCGGGGAGAGAGTCAGCACCTTCAGGGGAGGGGGGGAGAGAGTCAGCACCTTCAGGGGAGGGGGGAGAGAGGTCAGCACCTTCAGGGGAGGGGGGGAGAGAGTCAGCACCTTCAGGGGAGGGGGGAGAGGGTCAGCACCTTCAGGGGAGGGGGGAGGGGGGAGAGGGTCAGCACCTTCAGGGGAGGGGGGAGAGAGTCAGCACCTTCAGGGGAGGGGGGAGAGGGTCAGCACCTTCAGGGGAGGGGGGAGGGGGGAGAGGGTCAGCACCTTCAGGGGAGGGGGGAGAGAGTCAGCACCTTCAGGGGAGGGGGGAGAGGGTCAGCACCTTCAGGGGAGGGGGGAGGGGGGAGAGGGTCAGCACCTTCAGGGGAGGGGGGAGAGGGTCAGCACCTTCAGGGGAGGGGGGAGAGAGTCAGCACCTTCAGGGGAGGGGGGAGAGGGTCAGCACCTTCAGGGGAGGGGGGAGAGGGTCAGCACCTTCAGGGGAGGGGGGAGAGAGTCAGCACCTTCAGGGGAGGGGGGGAGAGAGTCAGCACCTTCAGGGGAGGGGGGAGAGAGTTAGCACCTTCAGTGGGGGGGGGGGGGGGAAGAGGAGAGTCAGCACCTTCGGGGGTGGGGGGGGGGGGAGGAGAGTCAGCACCTTCAGGGGAGGGGGGAGCGAGTCAGCACCTTCAGGGGAGGGGGGAGCGAGTCAGCACCTTCAGGGGAGGGGGGAGAGAGTCAGCACCTTCAGGGGAGGGGGGAATGAAACAGGCTGTTTGGATAGTTGTACTTTGTGAGATCTGGTATGTTGTGAGGCCTGTCAGTGATGAGATGCTTGGTCTTGTGTTGAAGAATGGAGATGTGTCCTGTACCACCTCACCGTGCCAGGCCCTGAGCTGTACGGACCCTGAGAAGAGGCCGGGATCTTGCTGCCCCGAGTGCCCCAGAGGTGAGGTCATGTTACGGCCAGTCTTGTTGGTCAATTTGATATTCATGCAGTTAATTCCTGTCTTGCAATCGTTCATCCAGGAAACTGGGTATAAAACCAGTGGGACCACACTCGGGGCCCTGACAAATGAAATCGACAGCCCTTGGGGGGGGGGGGGAAGAGGGCAGGGTGCCCTTGGGGGGGGGGGAGGGGGCAGGGTGCCCTTGGGGGGGGGGGGGGAGGGAGGGGGCAGGGTGCCCTTGGGGGGGGGGGGGAGGGAGGGGGCAGGGTGCCCTTGGGGGGGGGGGAGGGAGGGGGCAGGGTGCCCTTGGGGGGGGGGGGAGGGGGGAGGGAGGGGGCAGGGTGCCCTTGGGGGGAGGGGGGGGGGAGGGAGGGGGCAGGGTGCCCTTGGGGGGAGGGGGGGGGGAGGGAGGGGGCAGGGTGCCCTTGGGGGGAGGGGGGGGGGGGGAAGAGGGCAGGGTGCCCTTGGGGGGGGGGGAGGGGGCAGGGTGCCCTTGGGGGGGGGGGGGGGGGGGGGGGGAGGGGGCAGGGTGCCCTAGGGGGGGAGGGGGCAGGGTGCCCTTGGGGGGAGGGGGCAGGGTGCCCTTGGGGGGAGGGGGCAGGGTGCCCTAGGGGGGGAGGGGGCAGGGTGCCCTAGGGGGGGAGGGGAGGGGAGGTGAGGGTGCAGGGTGCCCTGGGGGGGGGAGGGGAGGGGAGGTGAGGGGGCAGGGTGCCCTGGGGGGGGGGGGTGGGGGGGGGAGAGGGGGCAGGGTGTCCTGGGGGGGAGAGGGCTGTCAACAGTCTAATGTGATGAGCTGGGGAGGGAAGATTAGAGAAACTCAATGTTCGGGGGCCTCACGGAGGTGACTAATATATGCCTGATCAGCTGTATGATGCATTGTACTATAGAGGCAGGAGTATAATACCATGTCATGCACAGTGAATCATGCAAGGGATTGTGTCCCTTTAAATACACTCCACCCTCCCTCTCCCTGACCATCGTCTCAGGCTAAACCGGACTCTTCGCAACTTCATCTTCCTATTTGACCCTGAGCTGAGCGTCCGACCCCATATCCGCTCCATCACCAAGGCCACCTACTTCCACCTCCGTAACATCGCCCGTCTCCGCCCTGCCTCAGCTCACCTGCTGCTGAAACCCTCATCCGTGCCTTTGTCACCTCCAGACTCCACTATTCCAATGCTCTCCTGCCCGGCCTCCCATCTTCCACCCTCCATAAACTTGAACTCATCCAAAACGCTGCTGCCCCGTATCCTAACTTGCACCAAGTCCCGTTCACCCATCACCCCCTGTGCTCACTGACCTACATTGGCTCCCAGTCCACCAATGTCTCCACTATAAATTTTTCACCTTCATGACTTCACCTCTCTCTATCTCTGTTCTCTGACCTCCTCCAGTTCTACACCCTCTCCCCAAACACTCCAACTCTGGCCTCTTGTTCATCCCTCCCTCCATTCGCCCCACCATTGGCACCTGTGCCTAGGCCCAAGCTCTGGAATTCCCTCTCTAAACCCCTCCCGCCCCACCCCACCCTGTCGCCCTCTTCTCCTTTTAGACCCTCCTTAAAACCCACTTCCTTGACGAAGCCTTTAGTGATCCCCCTTATTCCACTTAACATCATTCTCACCATATCCATCAATCCTTTCTCTCTCCAGAAACGCATCCAATTACCCCTTGACCCCGTTGTCGCTCTCCACTTCAATGTCCTTCCCTGGGATGTTATTCCACCCTTCTTCCTTATCCATGTGTCCCCTTCGTGTTTGAAATGTTTGCCTGAATCAGTCACAGACTTGATGTTCCCTCCTGTGAGCTGCATAATGAGTGGGTGGGGTTCAGACTGGAAACATGCCTGCAGCGAATAAACTCCCCGCCACTGGGACTGGGTCATTTTGGCCAAAGGGCCAGGACGTCTTGTATTTGGCTGAGACTTTCTGTGGATGTCGTACAAAAATAAATATCCAGTTTGTATCATGAGCCTGTTACACAGCCCCTTAAGCCCCTTAATCTGCATCTTGACCCCCAGCCTCAACAGCTTTTTTGGGGAGGGTGGGGGAGGGAGTTGCAGATCTCCACTGCCCTTTGTGTGAAGTGTTTCCTGATATCACCCCTGAACGGTCCAGCTAAGGTTCTGCCCCCTTGTTCTGGACACTCAAACCAGAGGAAATAGTTTCTCCCTCTCGACCCTATCAAATCCTTTAATCATCTTGAACACCTCAATTAGATCACCCCTTAATCTTCTATACTCGAGGGAATACAAACCCAGTCGATGGTCAGCCCCTCAGCTCGAATGTGGTCCCGGTTGGGGTGGGGACAGGACCCGGAGAAGGGGAGAGAACATAAGAAATAGGAGCAGGAGTAGGCCATTTGGCCCCTCGAGCCTGTTCCGCCATTCAATCAGATCATGGCTGATCTTCGACTTCAACTCCACTTTCCTGCCCAATCCCCATATCCCTTGATTTCCCCGAGAGTCCATCTCAGCCTGAATGTACTGAACGACTCAGCATCCACAGCCCGCTAGGGTAGAGAATTCCAAAGATTCACAACCCTCTACGTGAAGAAATTCCTCCTCATCTCAATGTGGAAAATTGCCCAGCTATGTCTGTCCACAAAAAGCAGGACAAATCCAATCCAGCCAATTACCGCCCCATCAGTCTACTCTCAATCATCAGCAAAGTGACAGAAGGTGTCGTCGACAGTGCTATCAAGCGGCACTTACCAATAACCTGCTCACCGATGCTCAGTTTGGGTTCCGCCAGGACCACTCGGCTCCAGACCTCATTACAGCCTTGGTCCAAGCATGGACAAAAGAGCTGAATTCCAGAGGTGAGGTGAGAGTGACTGCCCTTGACATAGAAACATAGAAAATAGGAGCAAGAGTAGGCCATTCGGCCCTTCGGGCCTGCTCTGCCATTCAAAATGATCATGGCTGATCGTCTAACTCAGTACCCTGTTCCCGCTTTTTCCCCATATCCCTTGATCCCTTTAGCATTAAGAAATATATCGATCTCCTTCTTGAATACATCTAATGACTTGGCCTCCGCTGCCTTCTGTGGTAGAGAATTCCACAGGTTCACCACCCTCTGAGTGAAGAAATTTCTCCTCATCTCGGTTCTAAATGGCATACCCCGTATCCTGAGACTGTGACCCCTGGTTCTGGACTCCCCAGCCATCGGGAACATCCTGCATCTAGTCTGTCTAGTCCTGTTAGAATTTTATATGTTTCGATGAGATCACCTCTCATTCTTCTGAACTCTAGTGAATATAGGCCTAGTCGACCCAATCTCTCCTCATACGTCAGTCCTGCCATCCCAGGAATCAATCTGGTAAACCTTTGTTGCACTCCCTCCATGGCAAGGACATCCTTCCTCAGATAAGGAGACCAAAACTGCACACAATGCTCCAGATGTGGTCTCACCAAGGCCCTGTATAACTGCAGTAAGACATCCCTGTTCCTGTACTCAAATCCTCTTGCAATGAAGGCCAACATACCATTCGCCTTCCTAACTGCTTGCTGCACCTGAATGCTCGCTTTCAGCAACTGGTGTACAAGGACACCCAGGTCTCATTGCACCTCCCCTTTTCCCAATCTATCACCATTCAGATAATAATCTGCCTTTCTATTTTTACAACCAAAGTGGATAACCTCACATTTATCCACGTTATACTGCATCTGCCATGTTCTTGCCCACTCACCCAACTTGTCCAAATCACATTGGAGCCTCTTTGCATCCTCCTCACAACTCATATTCCACCCCAGCTTTGTGTCGTCTGCAAACTTGGAAATGTTACATTTAGTTCCCTCATCCAAATCATTGATATATATTGTGAATAGCTGGGGCCCAAGCACTGATCCCTGCGGTACCCCACTAGTCACTGCCTGCCACCCGGAAAAAGACCCGTTTATTCCCACTCTCTGTTTCCTGTCTGTCAACCAATTCTCAATCCATACCAGTATATTCCGCCCAATCCCATGTGCTTCAATTTTGCACACTAATCTCTTGTGTGGGACCTTATCAAAAGCCTTCTGAAAATCCAAATACACCACATCCACTGGTTCTCCCCTATCTATTCTACTAGTTACCTCCTCAAAAAACTCCAGTAGATTTGTTAAGCATGATTTCCCTTTCATAAACCCATGCTGACTTTGTCCAATCCCGTTAATGCCCTCCAACTGTTCTGTTATCATATCTTTTATAATAGACTCTAGCATTTTCCCCACTACTGATGTTAGGCTAACTGGTCTGTAATTCCCTGTTTTTTCTCTCCCTCCTTTTTTAAATAGTGGGGTTACATTTGCCACCCTCCAATCTGCAGGAACTATTCCAGAGTCTATAGAATTTTGGAGGATGATCACCAATGCATCCACTATTTCCAGGGCCACTTCCTTTAGTACATCAAGGCAGCATTTGACCGAGTGTGGCACCAAGGAGCCCTAGGAAAATTGAAGTCAATGGGAATCAGGGGGAAAACTCTCCAGTGGCTGGAGTCATACCTAGCACAAAGGAAGATGGCAGTGGTTGTTGGAGGCCAATCATCTCAGCCCCAGGACATTGCTGCAGGAGTTCCTCAGGACAGTGTCCTGGGCCCAACCATCTTCAGCTGCTTCATCAATGACCTTCCCTCCATCATAAGGTCAGAAATGGGGATGTTCGCTGATGGTTGCACAGTGTTCAGTTCCATTCTCAACCCCTCAGATAATGAAGCAGTCCGAGCCCGCATGCAGCAAGACCTGGACAACATCCAGGCTTGGGCTGATAAGTGGCAAGTAACATTTGCGCCAGACAAGTGCCAGGCAATGACCATCTCCAACAAGAGAGAGTCTAACCACCTCCCCTTGACATTCAATGGCATTACCATCGCCGAATCCCCCACCATCAACATCCTGGCGGTCACCATTGACCAGAAACTTAACTGGACCAGCCATATAAATACTGTGGCTGCAAGAGCAGGTCAGAGGCTGGGTATTCTGCGGCGAGTGACTCACCTCCTGACTCCCCAAAGCCTTTCCACCATCTACAAGGCACAAGTCAGGAGTGTGATGGAATACTCTCCACTTGCCTGGATGAGTGCAGCTCCAACAACACTCAAGAAGCTCGACACCATCCAGGACAAAGCAGCCCGCTTGATTGGCACCCCATCCACCACCCTAAACATTCACTCCCTTCACCACCGGCGCACTGTGGCTGCAGTGTGGACCATCCACAGGATGTACTGCAGCAACTCGCCAAGGCTTCTTCGACAGCACCTCCCAAACCCGCGACCTCTACCATCTGGAAGGACGAGAGCAGCAGGCACATGGGAACAACACCACCTGCACGTTCCCCTCCAAGTCGCACACCATCCCGACTTGGAAATATATCGCCGTTCCTTCATCGTCGCTGGGTCAAAATCCTGGAACTCCCTTCCTAACAGCACTGTGGGAGAACTTTCACCACACGGACTGCAGCGGTTCAAGAAGGCGGCTCACCACCACCTTCTCAAGGGCAATTCGGAATGGGCAATAAATGCCGGCCTCGCCAGCGACGCCCACATCCCATGAACAAAAAAAAAGTCCGAAATGTCCGACCCGATATCCTGAGACTCTGCCCCCGAGTTCGAGACTCTCCAGCCAGGGGAAACAGCCTCGCAGCATCTACCCTAGCCCTCTCAGAATTTTATATGTTTCAATGAGATCACCTCTCATTCTTCTAAACTCCAGAGTGTATCGGCCCACGCAGATACAGGCCCCTCCCGCCCGGCACCCCCCTGGCACGGTCCCGCCCGGCGCCCCCCTGGCACGGTCCCGCCCGGCGCCGAGACAGAATAATTCTGTCAGTCTGATGCTCCACGAGTGGGTGGTGTCCTTTTGGAACCTGTTGCCGATCTCCGTGTTGATGGCGCCTCTGCCACTGATCCCTGTTGGAGACTCTCTGCACAGGTCCTTTCTGTGGGCCTGGGCTACACCTGGTAATAATCTTGTGAAAGTTGCCACTCTGGTTTCTCCTGATCCTAACTTAGGAAATGAATGAGACCACCCAGCGTGGGGGAGGTGTGGAGATCACTCTGAGCTCTGTGTCACACGGCATGCATCATTTACATTAGCGAGGAATGCCAGACAGTTCAGTGGGCCCCACTGACAGGGCTGAGCCTGTAGTTACGTGTTGTGCTGCTTCATACAGTGTGTAAAATATAATCGCCGGACATATTGTATCAGCACGAGCTGGATCAGGCACAGCAAATATATGAATTTATACAGCGTCATTAATATCATAAAACGTCCCAAGGCGTTTCACAGGAGCAATCATCAGACAAAATTTGACACTGAGCCACTTGGAGATATTAGGACAGGTGACCAAAAGCAAAGTTAAAGAGGTAGGTTTTAAGGGGGAGGGAGGAGAGAGAGGCGGAGAGGTTTGGGGAGGGAATTCCAGAGCTTCGGGCCGAGGCAGCTGAAGGCACGGCCGCCAGTGGAGGGGCGAAAGTGGCACTGTCCAGTTACACAGTGAGTGACCCTTACCCTGAATAAACAGTGACTCTGTACAGTTACAGTGAGTGACCCTTACCCTGAATAAACAGGGACTCTGTACAGTTACACAGTGAGTGACCCTCACCCTGAATAAACAGTGACTCTGTCCAGTTACAGTGAGTGACCCTTACCCTGAATAAACAGGGACTCTGTACAGTTACACAGTGAGTGACCCTCACCCTGAATAAACAGGGACTCTGTACAGTTACACAGTGAGTGACCCTTACCCTGAATAAACAGGAACTCTGTCCAGTTACACAGTGAGTGACCCTCACCCTGAATAAACAGTGACTCTGTCCAGTTACAGTGAGTGACCCTTACCCTGAATAAACAGGGACTCTGTACAGTTACACAGTGAGTGACCCTCACCCTGAATAAACAGGGACTCTGTACAGTTGCACAGTGAGTGACCCTCACCCTGAATAAACAGGGACTCTGTACAGTTACACAGTGAGTGACCCTCACCCTGAATAAACAGGAACTCTGTCCAGTTACACAGTGAGTGACCCTCACCCTGAATAAACAGGGACTCTGTACAGTTACACAGCGAGTGACCCTCACCCTGAATAAACAGGGACTCTGTCCAGTTACACAGTGAGTGACCCTCACCCTGAATAAACAGTGACTCTGTACAGTTACACAGTGAGTGACCCTCACCCTGAATAAACAGGGACTCTGTCCAGTTACACAGTGAGTGACCCTCACCCTGAATAAACAGGGACTCTGTCCAGTTACACAGTGAGTGACCCTCACCCTGAATAAACAGGGACTCTGTACAGTTACACAGTGAGTGACCCTCACCCTGAATAAACAGTGACTCTGTACAGTTACACAGTGAGTGACCCTCACCCTGAATAAACAGTGACTCTGTACAGTTACAGTGAGTGACCCTTACTCTGAATAAACAGTGACTCTGTACAGTTACAGTGAGTGACCGTTACCCTGAATAAACAGTGACTCTGTACAGTTACAGTGAGTGACCCTTACCCTGAATAAACAGGGACTCTGTACAGTTACACAGTGAGTGACCCTCACCCTGAATAAACAGGGACTCTGTCCAGTTACACAGTGAGTGACCCTCACCCTGAATAAACAGGGACTCTGTACAGTTACACAGTGAGTGACCCTCACCCTGAATAAACAGTGACTCTGTACAGTTACAGTGAGTGACCCTTACCCTGAATAAACAGTGACTCTGTACAGTTACAGTGAGTGACCGTTACCCTGAATAAACAGTGACTCTGTACAGTTACAGTGAGTGACCCTTACCCTGAATAAACAATGAGTCTGTGCAGTTTTTTCAAAAAATATACTTTATTCATACAATTTGCAACAATACATACAGTACATTGTCATATCACATTTCAAACAATATAGATTATACAATTTGCAAGACACAGTACAGTTCAAATATGATTCCAACAATACAGTTACACATCATACATAATTACAGTTCATGACACTAGGGTGCCTCAGTGCATTACAATCAATACAGCTTATTGATTACAGATTAATTCCAGGTACATTACATAAATTTTACATTCTGCCTGAGGGTTTTTTTCCCTGATTCCAGCCCCTCTGTGTACAGAAGGCTTTAAACGGTTGCCTTTCCCCACAGACCCTTTGCGGCGGCTGTACCCACCTTCAGTGCGTCCCTGAGCACATAGTCCTGGACCTTGGAATGTGCCAGTCTGCAACATTCGGTCGAGGACAGCTCCGTGCACTTGAAGACCAGCAGGTTTCGGGCAGACCAAAGGGCGTCTTTCACTGAGTTCCAGCAGCAGTTGATGTTCGTCTCGGTGTGCGTCCCCCGGTACAGTCCGTAGAGCACAGAGTCCTGTGTTACAGAACTGCTCGGGACGAACCTGGACAGATACCATTGCATCTCTCTCCAGACCTTTCCAAAGGCACATTCCAGAAGGAGATGGGTGACGGTCTCGTCTCCACCGCAGCCTCCTCGGGGACAGCGCGCGGTGGCGCTGAGAGTCCGGGAGTGCATGAAGGATCTGATGGGAAGGGCCCTTCTCACCACCAGCCAAGCTAGGTCTTGGTGCTTGTTTGAAAACTCTGGCGATGAGGCGTTCTGCCAAATGACGTTGACAGTCTGCTCGGGGAACCAACCGACAGGATCCACCATCTCCTTTTCCCGCAGGGTCTCGAGGACGTTACGTGCGGACCACTTGCTGATTGCCTTGTGGTCAAAGGTGTTTTTCTGCACAAACTTTTTCACGAAGGACAGGTGGGGCGGAACGGTCCAACTGGATGGAGCATTCCGTGGCAGCGTGGCCAGGCCCATCCTTCTCAACACCGGGGACAGGTAGAACCTCAGCACGTAGTGACACTTTGTGTTTGTGTACCCAGGGTCTACGCACAGCTTGATACAGCCGCACACAAAGGTGGCCATCAGGATGTTGGGCACGCCTTTCCCCTCTTTCTCTGGCGATTTGTACATCGTGACCCTGTGGACACGGTCCATTTTTGATCTCCAGATAAAGTGGAAGATGGCTCGGGTGACTGTCGCGGCGCAGGAGCGAGGTATGGGCCAGACCTGCGCCACGTACAGCAACACCGAGAGCACCTCGCACCTGATGACCAGGTTCTTGCCCACGATCTAGAGGGATCGTCAATCCCGCAGTCCCAGTTTCTGCTTCACTTTAGCAATACGCTCCTCCCAGTTCTTGGTGAACGCCCAGACCCAGATCCCCAGCACCTTCAGGTAATCCGACCTGACGGTGAAGGGGACAAAGGATCGGTCGGTCCAGTTCCCAAAGAACATGGCCTCGCTCTTGGTACGATTTACCCTGGCCCCCGAGGCCAGTTCGAACTGGTTGCAGATGCTCATCAATCTGCGGACCGAGAGCTGATCCGAGCAGAAGACGGCGACGTCATCCATGTACAGGGAGGCCTTGACCTGAGTGCCTCCATTGCCTGGGATCGTCAGCCCTCTTATGCCCGCATCCCTCCTGATGGACTCAGTAAAGGGTTTGATACAAAACACGAACAAGACAGAGGAGAGAGGACAGCCCTGCCTGACCCCAGATCTAATCGGAAAGCTTTCCAATTCCCACCCGCTGATTGAAACTGCGCTACTGATGTCTGTGTAGAGCAGTCGGATCCAATTGCGGATTCCCTCCCCAAACCCCATTTTGGAGAGCACGTCCATCATGTACATGTGGGATATTCTGTCAAAGGCCTTCTGGTCCAGGCTGATCAGGCAGGTGTTCACCCCCCTGTCCTGTATGTAGGTGATCGTGTCCCTGAGTAGCGCCAGGCTATCAGAGATCTTCCTGCCGGGTACGGCGCAGGTCTGATCGGGGTGGATCACCACCTCCAGAGCTGACTTGACCCGATTGGCGTTGACCTTCGACAGAATTTTGTAGTCCACGTTAAGTAGTGAGATGGGTCGACAATTTTTGATTTCTTCCCTCTCCCTCTTCTGCTTGTAGATGAGGGCGATGATGCCTTTCCTCATGGAGTCTGACATGCTGCCTGCCAGAAACATAACCTCGTACAATTCCAGCAGGCCTGGGCCTATCCAGTCCCACAGAGCCGAGTACAACTCCACTGGTAAGCTGTCGCTTCTGGGAGTTTTACTCGTCCCAAAGGACCGGACGGCCTTTTTGTCAGTTCGTCCAGAGTTAGCGGGTGGCCCAGACTCTTCCGCTTGCTGTTGTCGAAAACCTCCATGATAGACGACAACTTACAGTGAGTGACCCTTACTCTGGATAAACAGAGACTCTGTACAGTTACACAGTGAGTGACCCTTACTCTGAATAAACAGTGACTCTGTACAGTTACACAGTGAGTGACCCTTACTCTGAATAAACAGTGACTCTGTACAGTTACAGTGAGTGACCCTTACTCTGAATAAACAGGGACACTGTCCAGTTACACAGTGAGTGACCCTCACCCTGAATAAACAGGGACTCTGTCCAGTTACACAGTGAGTGACCCTTACCCTGAATAAACAGTGACTCTGTACAGTTACACAGTGAGTGACCCCTACCCTGAATAAACAGTAACTGTCCAGTTAAACAGTGAGTGACCCTTACCCTGAATAAACAGTGACTCTACAGTTACACAGTGAGTGACCCTCACCCTGAATAAACAGTGACTGTCCAGTTATAAACAATTTTACAACACCAAGTTATAGTCCAACAAATTTATTTTAAATTAAATTCCACAAGCTTTCGGAGGCTTCCTCCTTCGTCGGGCGGATGGTGGAAATGATATTTTCGAATCCTTCGCATTTGAAAAACATAGAACAATGCCTGGTGATTACTGCCCGTTGCCAAGGCAATCACAGTGAGCAGACAGAAAGGTGTCATCTAAAAGGCCACTGAATATACAACCCCCCAAAAAAAAAGATCGTTCACATCGTTCACCTGACGAAGGAGGAAGCCTCCGAAAGCTTGTGAATTTAAAATAAAATTGCTGGACTATAACTTGGTGTTGTAAAATTGTTTACAATTGTCAACCCCAGTCCATCACCGGCATCTCCACACCAAAAAAAAAGAGAGAGAGAAGGAAGACAGTCAATGACCCGTTATATTAAAAACAGATAACATTTGTTCGCTGGTGGGGTAACGTGTAGCGTGACATGAACCCAAGATCCCGGTTGAGGCCGTCCTCATGGGTGCGGAACTTGGCTATCAATTTCTGCTCGACGATTTTGCGTTGTCGTGTGTCTCGAAGGCCGCCTTGGAGTACGCTTACCCGAAGGTCGGTGGCTGAATGTCCATGACTGCTGAAGTGTTCCCCGACTGGGAGAGAACCCTCCTGTTTGGCGATTGTTGCGCGGTGTCCGTTCATCCGTTGTCGCAGTGTCTGCATGGTCTCGCCAATGTACCATGCTCTGGGGCATCCTTTCCTGCAACGTATGAGGTAGACAACGTTGGCCGAGTCACAGGAGTATGAACCATGTACCTGGTGGGTGGTGTCCTCTCGTGTGATGGTGGTATCTGTGTCGATGATCTGGCATGTCTTGCAGAGGTTGCCGTGGCAGGGTTGTGTGGTGTTGTGGACGCTGTTCTCCTGAGAGCTGGGTAATTTGCTGCGAACGATGGTCTGTTTGAGGTTGGGTGGCTGTTTAAAGGCGAGTAGTGGAGGTGTGGGGATGGCCATAGCGAGGTGTTCGTCATCATTGATGACATGTTGAAGGCTACTCGCCTTTAAACAGCCACCCAACCTCAAACAAACCATCGTTCGCAGCAAATTACCTAGCTTTCAGGAGAACAGCGTCCACAACACCACACAACCCTGCCACGGCAACCTCTGCAAGACATGCCAGATCATCGACACAGATACCACCATCACACGAGACGACACCACCCACCAGGTGCACGGTTCATACTCCTGTGACTCGGCCAACGTTGTCTACCTCATACGTTGCAGGAAAGGATGCCCCAGAGCATGGTACATTGGCGAGACCATGCAGACACTGCGACAACGGATGAACGGACACCGCGCAACAATCGCCAAACAGGAGGGTTCTCTCCCTGTCGGGGAACACTTCAGCAGTCATGGACATTCAGCCACCGACCTTCGGGTAAGCGTACTCCAAGGCGGCCTTCGAGACACACGACAACGCAAAATCGTTGAGCAGAAATTAATAGCCAAGTTCCGCACCCATGAGGACGGCCTCAACCGGGATCTTGGGTTCATGTCACGCTACACGTTACCCCACCAGCGAACAAATGTTATCTGTTTTTAATATAATGGGTCATTGACTGTCTTCCTTCTCTCTCTCTCTTTTTTTTTGGGGGGTTGTATATTCAGTGGCCTTTTAGATGACACCTTTCTGTCTGCTCACTGTGATTGCCTTGGCAACGGGCAGTAATCACCAGGCATTGTTCTGTGATTTTCAAATGCGAAGGATTCGAAAATATCATTTCCACCATCCACCCGACGAAGGAGGAAGCCTCCGAAAGCTTGTGGAATTTAATTTAAAATAAATTTGTTGGACTATAACTTGGTGTTGTAAAATTGTTTACAATTGTCAACCCCAGTCCATCACCGGCATCTCCACATCTGTCCAGTTAAACAGTGAGTGACCCTTACTCTGAATAAACAGGGACTCTGTCCAGTTACACAGTGAGTGACCCTTACTCTGAATAAACAGTGACTCTGTACAGTTACACAGTGAGTGACCCTCACCCTGAATAAACAGCGACTCTGTACAGTTACACAGTGAGTGACCCTTACTCTGAATAAACAGTAACTGTCCAGTTACACAGTGAGTGACCCTTACTCTGAATAAACAGTGACTCTGTACAGTTACACAGTGAGTGACCCTTACTCTGAATAAACAGTGACTCTGTACAGTTACACAGTGAGTGACCCTCACCCTGAATAAACAGCGACTCTGTACAGTTACACAGTGAGTGACCCTTACTCTGAATAAACAGTAACTGTCCAGTTACACAGTGAGTGACCCTTACTCTGAATAAACAGTGACTCTGTACAGTTACACAGTGAGTGACCCTCACGCTGAATAAACAGTGACTCTGTACAGTTGCACAGTGAGTGACCCTCACCCTGAATAAACAGTAACTCTGTCCAGTTACACAGTGAATAAACCCTTACCCTGAATAAACAGTGACTCTGTACAGTTACACAGTGAGAACATAGGAACAAAAGAAATAGGAGCAGGAGTAGGCCCTACGGCCCCTCATGCCTGCTCTGCCATTCAATAAGATCATGGCTGATCTCTGACTCAACTCCACTTTCCTGCTCGATCCCCATATCCTTTATTTCCCTTGGAGTCCTAAAATCCATCGATCTCAGCCTTGAATATACTCAATGACTGAGCATCCACAGCCCCCTGGGGTAGAGAATTCCAAATATTCACGACCCTCTGAGTGAAGAAATTCCAACTTATCTCAGTCCTAAACGGCCGGCTCCTTATTCTGAGACTGTGCCCCCTAGTTCCAGACTCTCCAGCCGGGGAAACAGCCTCTCAGCATCTACCCTGTCAAGCCCCCCTCAGAATCTTATATGTTTCAATGAGATCACCTCTCATTCTTCTAAACTCCAGAGAGTATAGGCCCATTCTACTCAATCTCTCCTCATAGGACAACCCTCTCATCCCAGGAATCAATCTAGTGAACCTTCGTTGCACCGCCTCTAAGGCAAGTATATCCTTCCTTCGATGAGGAGACCAAAACTACACAGTACTCCAAGTGAGGTCTCACCAAAGCCCAATACAATTGCGGCAAAACTTCCTTACTCTTGTACTCCAACCCCCTTGCAATAAAGGCCAACATACCATTTGCCTTCCTAATTGCCTGCTGTACCTGCAGGTTAACTTTTTGTTTCATGTACAAGGACAACCAAATCCCTCTGAACACCAACATTTAATAGTTTCTCACCATTTAAAAAATATTCTGTTTTTCTGTTCTTCCTACCAAAGTGAATAACCTCACATTTCCCCACAATATACTCCATCTGCCACCTTCTTGCCCACTCACTTAACCTGTCGATATCCCTTTGCAAACTCTTTGTGTCCTCATCACAGCTTCCTTTCCCAACTAAATTTGTATCGTCAGCAAACTTGGATACATTACACTCGGTCCCTTCATTTAAGTCATTAATATATATGTAAATAGCTGAGGCCCAAGCACTGATCCTTGTGGCACCCCACTAGTTACAGCCTGCCAACCTGAGAATGACCCGTTTATCCCTACTCTCTGTTTTCTGTCTGTTAACCAATCCTCAATCCATGCTAATATTTTACCCCCAACCCCATGAGCCCTTTAATGTATCACATTCACCTGAGGAAGGAGGAAGCCTCCGAAAGCTTGTGGATTTTAAAATAAAATTGTTGGACTATAACTTGGTGTTGTAAAATTGTTTACAATTGTCAACCCCAGTCCATCACCGGCATCTCCACATCATAATCATATTATGATTTTCTAAGTGCCCTGTTACCACTTCCTTAATAATGGATTCCAGCATTTTCCCTGCTACTGATGTCAGGCTAACTGGCCTGTAGTTCCCTGTTTTCTCCCTCCTTTCTTGAATAGCGGGGTTACATTTTCTACCTTCCAATCCACTGGGACCGTTATAGAATCGAGTGAATTTTGGAAGATCACAACCAATGCATCCACTATCTCTGCAGCCACCTCTTTTAGAACCCTCGGATGTAGGCCATCAGATCCAGGGGATTTGTCGGCTTTTAGTCCCATTAATTTTTCTAATACTTTCTCTTTAATCTTAATTACTTTAAGTTCCTCCCTCTCATTAACCCCTTGGTTCCTCACTATTTCTAGTGTGTTTTTTGTGTCTTCTACTGTGAAGACAGATACAAAATATTTGTTTAATGTCTCTGTCATTTCCTGATTCCCCATTATAATTTCTCCTGTCTCAGCCTCTAAGGGACCAACGTTTACTTTCACTACTCTCTTCCTTTTTACATACTTGTAGAAGCTCTTACAATCTGGTTTCATATTTCTTGCTAGTTTACTCTCATTCTATTTTCTCCTTTTTTATCAATTCTGTGGTCGTTCTTTGCTGGTCTCTGAAACTCTCCCAATCCTCAGATTTACTACTATTCTTGGCAACATTATAAGCCTCTTCTTTTAATCTAATACTATCCTTAACTTCTTTAGTTAGCCACAGATGGTTCACTTTTCCTGTGGAGTTTTTATTTCTCAATGGAATGTATATTCGTTGAGAATAATAAAATATTTCTTTAAATGTTCGCCATTGAGAGACGGGTCGGGTGGGAGAGGGGGACCAGGGTCCAGATTGCTGGGGGGATGGAGGGAGAGAGATGGGTCCGAGTGTCTGTTTTTTTTTTATTCATTCATGGGATGTGGGCGTCGCTGGCGAGACCGGCATTTATTGCCCATCCCTAAGTGCCCTTGAGAAGGTGGTGGTGAGCCGCCTTCTTGAACCGCTGCAGTCCGTATGGTGACGGTTCTCCCACAGTGCTGTTAGGAAGGGAGTTCCAGGATTTTGACCCAGCGACGATGAAGGAACGGCGATATATTTCCAAGTCGGGATGGTGTGTGACTTGGAGGGGAACGTGCAGGTGGTGTTATTCCCATGTGCCTGCTGCTCTTGTCCTTCTAGGTGGTAGAGGTCGCGGGTTTGGGAGGTGCTGTCGAAGAAGCCTTGGCGAGTTGCTGCAGTGCATCCTGTGGATGGTGCACACTGCAGCCACAGTGCACTGGTGGTGGAGGGAGTGAATGTTTAGGGTGGTGGATGGGGTGCCAATCAAGCGGGCTGCTTTGTCCTGGATGTTGTCGAGCTTCTTGAGTGTTGTTGGAGCTGCACTCATCCAGGCAAGTGGAGAGTATTCCATCACACTCCTGACTTGTGCCTTGTACATGGTGGAAAGGCTTTGGGGAGTCAGGAGGTGAGTCACTCGCCGCAGAATACCCAGCCTTTGACCTGCTCTTGTCGCCACAGTATTTATGTGGCTGGTCCAGTTAAGGTTCTGGTCAATGGTGACCCCCAGGATGTTGATGGTAGGGGATTCGGCGATGGTAATGCCGTTGAATGTCAAGGGGAGGTTGTTAGACTCTTTCTTGTTGGAGATGGTCATTGCCTGGCACTTCTGTGGCACGAATGTTACTTGCCACTTATCAGCCCAAGCCTGGATGTTGTCCAGGTCTTGCTGCATGCGGGCACTGATTGCTTCATTATCTGAAGGGTTGCAAATGGAACTGAACACTGCAATCAGCGAACATCCCCATTTCCGACCTTATGATGGAGGGAAGGTTATTGTTGAAGCAGCTGAAGATGGTTGGGCCTCGGACACTGCCCTGAGGAACTCCTGCAGCAATGTCCTGGGGCTGAGATGATTGGCCTCCAACAACCACTACCATCTCCCTTTGTGCTAGGTATGGCTTATTGGTGCCACACTCGGTCAAATGCTGCCTTGATGTCAAGGGCAGTCACTCTCACCTCACCTCTGGAATTCAGCTCTTTTGTCCATGTTTGGACCAAGGCTGTAATGAGGTCTGGAGCCGAGTGGTCCTGGCGGAACCTAAACTGAGCATCATTGAGCAGGTTATAGATGAGTAAGTGCTGCTTGATAGCACTGTCGACGACACCTTCCATCACTTTACTGATGATTGAGAGTAGACTGATCTGGCAGTAATTGGCCGGATTGGATTTGTCCTGCTTTTTGTGGGCAAGACATACCTGGGCAATTTTCCACATTGGCGGGTAGATGCCAGTGTTGTAGCTGTACTGGAACAGTTTGGCTAGACGCGCGGCTAGTTTTGGAGCACAAGTCTTCAGCACGACAGCCAGGATGTTGTCAGGGCCCATAGCCTTTGCTTTATCCAGTGCACTCAGCCGTTTCTTGACATCATGTGGAGTGAATCAAATTGGCTGAAGACTGGTTTCTGTGATGGTAGGGATATCGGGAGGAGGCCGAGATGGATCATCCACTCGGCACTTCTGGCTGAAGATGGTTGCAAACGCTTCAGCCTTGTCTTTTGCACTCACGTGCTGGACTGCGCCATCATTGAGGATGGGGATGTTTGCAGAGCCTCCTCCTCCCGTTAGTTGTTTAATTGTCCACCACCATTCACAACTGGATGTGGCAGGACTGCAGAGCTTTGATCTGATCCATTGGTTGTGGAATCGTTTAGCTCTGTCTATAGCATGTTGCTTCCGCTGTTTAGCATGCGTGTAGTCCTGAGTTGCAGCTTCACCAGGTTGGCACCTCATTTTTAGGTACGCCTGGTGCTGCTCCTGGCATGCTCTTCTACACTCCTCATTGAACCAGGGTTGAACCCCTGGCTTGTTGGTAATGGTAGAGTGAGGAATATGCCGGGCCATGAGGTTACAGATTGTGCTGAAATACAATTCTGCTGCTGCTGATGACCCACAGTGCCTCATGGATGCTCAGTTTTGAGCTGCTAGATCTGTTCTGAATCTATCCCATTTAGCACGATGGTAGTGCCACACAACACGTTGGATGGTGTCCTCAGTGCGAAGACGGGACTTCATCTCCACGAGGACTGTGCGGTGGTCACTCCTATCAATACTGTCATGGACAAATGCATCTACGACAGGTAGATTGGTGAGGACGAGGTCGAGTTGGTTTTTCCCTCGTGTTGGTTCTCTCACCACCTGCCGCAGGCCCAGTCTAGCAGCTATGTCCTTCAGGACTCGGCCAGCTCGGTCAGTAGTGGTGCTACCGAGCCACTCTTGGTGATGGACATTGAAATCTCCCACCCAGAGTACATTCTGTGCCCTTGCTACCCTCAGTGCTTCCTCCAAGTGGTGTTCAACATGGAGGAGGACTGATTCATCAGCTGAGGGGGGTCAGTAGGTGGTAATCAGCTGGAGGTTTCCTTGCCCATTGTTTGACCTGATGCCATGAGATTTCATGGGGTCCAGAGTCAATGTTGAGGACTCCCAGGGCCAATCCCTCCTGACTGTATATCACTGTACCGCCACCTCTGGTGGGTCTGTCCTGCCGGTGGGACAGGACATACCCAGGGATGGTGATGGAAGAGTCTGGGACGTTGGCTGAAAGGTATGATTCTGTGAGTACGGCTATGTCAGGCTGTTGCTTGACTAGTCTGTGGGACAGCTCGCCCAATTTTGGCACAAGTCCCCAGATGTTAGTGAGGAGGACTTTGCAGGGTCGACTGGGCTTGGTTTGCCTTTGTCGTGTCCGGTGCTTAGTGGTCCGATGCTGGGCGGTCCGTCCGGTTTTATTCTTATTGTGACTTTTTGTAGCGAGATTTTACAACTGAGTGGCTTGCTCGGCCATTTCAGAGGGCAATTAAGAATCAACCACATTGCTGTGGGTCTGGAGTCACATATAGGCCCAGACCGGGTAAGGACAGCAGGTTTCCTTCCCTAAAGGACATTGGTGAACCAGATGGGTTTTTATGACAATCCGGTAGTTTCATGGCCACCATTACTGATACTAGTATTTTTAATTCTATTTTCAATTAATTAACTGAATTTAAATTTCCCAGCTGCCGTAGCAGGATTTGAACTCATGACTCTGGATTATTAGTCCAGTAACATAACCACTATGCTCCCGTTCCAGGAGCTCTGTCTGTCTGTCCCTCCCTCAGTGTTGCCCCTTATCCTCAGGCCCTGTAGTTGTGTAAAGTTTTGTCTGTTTGTTGTGCAGACTGTGCTGATGGAAGAGTTGATGGGGAGAGCTGGACGCCCGAGGCGTGTACACACTGCTCCTGTGAGGTAGGAGGACCCCGTGATGTATGACAGCGTTCTCATCACAGACTGAGAAATGGAGTGAAGGGACCTTTGGGGGGGAGAAAGATGCTGAAGTCTGTCTTGGGGCTCAGTCAGTCTCGCACTGGGGTACAGTTCCTTTTGGTGGAGTACACTTGACACCGATGCTTTGGTTTTGTGCCTGAAGGACCGTCGATTTGCCGTGAAATTCAGAAGCCTGTTTAAAACAGGGGCCGGAAAATTTCAGAGTTTTTGAGGGTTTGTCCCCTGATATTTGAGGAGCCTCGTTTCAAGGCTGTAAATGAGAAAAGGCTGTGAGGGGAGATTAGTGGATGGGAAAATGTCCCCATGGTCACGTCTGTGCAAAATAACCAGGACGGGGGTGGTTTCTGTAAACTGCCCCCTGTTTTGCTGAAAGTGTCACTGACCGGCAGCAAACCGTCTGACTCGATTCTCCAGCGAGCCTCAATTTGAGGTCGGGGTCCCGCCCACAACAGGCTGGGGACTTGTTCCAATATTTAAATCAGGGTCCTGCAAAGAACCATTGGGCGGAGCCAACTGGCACTGAGCGTCGAGCGGCCAAACCGGCCGCCCTCAAACTGACCGCTGTGGTCACTCCAAAATCTGCCACACAAATGCTTCTCTTTGCATCAAAACCTGCTCAGTCCCTGTGCGTCTGCACGAGGTCAGGGGTCATGACACACCCTGTGCGTCTGCACGGGGTCGGGGGTCGTGACACTTGCTGTGCGACTTTGCAAGGTCAGGGGTCAAGACACTACCTGTGCATGCAAGAGGTCAGGGGTTATCACACTCTCTGTGCGTTCGAAATGTCGGGGTTAAAGGAAATGCAATAATTTGGACTAATGGAACCGCGCGATGATGGCAGGCTTTAGCGGGTTTGGATCTTCCTGTGAGCTCACCATGAGCAAAATGCAAACTTAACTGGAACTTGCATTGGATGAAAGAGGACATTTAATTCTAACGTTCTCTTTTTGTTCCTGTCTCGATCCCCTGTGTAGAACGGCCACGTCCGCTGTAGCGCAGAGACGTGTAAAGCTGTTCACTGCCAGTATCCCATCACCCCAACGGGCAAGTGCTGTCCCGAATGTGGCGGGTGCCTGTATAACGGGCGCAGACTGCGGAATGGGCAGATTCATCGGGCAGATCCTTGCATCAAGTGTTTGTGTAAGGTGGGTGATTGCAGGGTAAGGTAAGGGTGTGGTGGGTGTGTTACCAAGCAGGCCACGTGACGGGATCATACAGGGCGAACCGCTACCAGGCACAGGACAGCTCCTGGACATAGTGTGTTGGTCAGGCACAATTCAAAGATTCATAGCAAGGATCGACCGGGTCAGTCTTGGAATGAGACATATTAGCAGATCAGAGAGATGCCAAACTGGGGGGGTGACATTCTCTGGGATATCCTGTTCTTCATGGGCCAGGTCTACAGCATCATCAGTGTCATCATCGTCTGGGACATCCAACGTCAATTGGGGTTGCCAACCCTCCAGGATTGTCCTGGAGTCTCCAGGAATGGAAGATTGATCTCCAGGATACTGCTGTTAGCAACACAAGGGAGAGAAATCATCGAGGCAATAAAAACATTGTGTTTTTCAATAATTTCTTTGAACACTTTTGTTTATTATTTATAAAAATATTGGACTTTGGCCATTGGATGATTCTTGACTCTCAGTCAACCAGGTAATGAAGAGCCTGTTTGCTTTCCAATTGACCATGGAAAGGCGGGGCTCCACGAGGAGCGACATGTTGGGAGACCAATGGAGGAGGGGGTTCTTCGAGGATGGACATGTTGGGTGACCAATGACGGGAGTGTGAGGGTGGGGCTCCGTGAGGATGGACATGTTGGGCAAACAATGGTGGGGGCAGGGTTCTGTGAGGATGGACGTGTTTGATGACCAATGACGGGAGTGTTGGGGCGGGGTGATTGGAGGCAGGAGGTCATGTGATGAAACCTCCAGGAATATGTCCAATCAGAGTTGGTAACCCCTAACGGTCAGTCCTCTCCTGATTGTAAAGATGTGAATCACACTCCGTGCTCCCGCAATTCATGAGATGGCGCTGGGCACACACTGTAAACCACCCTGGACCTCTCCAGAGACCAGAACCTTCCTCAATGGTTTGCTCAGTCCATAAGGATGGCCTGGTGTTTGGTTCTCTCTCTGTCAATGGGGAACAGGTCATGCACTGATCCTGGGGCTTGGCATTAGGATGTGAGGAGCAAGGGTTTTATTCGGACCATCGAGGGGTTGGGGTGAGAGGAGGCAGATCTCTGATGGGCCAAGACTCTCTGAATAACAGTGAAAATCTGCTAAGTGAGCCTGTTTGTTGGCTGCAGCAGCTGTTGCCATGGCACCTCCATCCTGTTCCTCATGGGCTGGTGTCACCATCCAGCGAGGAGTGTCTTGGAGTAATCAAGACCGGAGGTGAGAGGTGGATGAGGGGTTCAGCGGAAGAAACTCAGTCGGACAGTATTTCCAATCAGTCCCACGGAGCAGCCGTGCCCTGGAGATGGGACCTGTGTGATTTTCTATCCTTGCTGTGTGTCTGAATGTACAGTTTGGAAGAAAAAGGCAACTGGCCAGGAGAATTACTGATCAAAACAGGAATGACGATTGGTTTCTAATTTATTTTTCTCTCTGCAGAATGGAGACGTGCAGTGTCAGGAAATCACCTGCTCAGGCCTCACCTGTTTGGACCAGTACAAACCAGCTGGGGAATGCTGCCCCATCTGTCGGCCAGGTAACCTTAGGCATTCCATCGAAGTGTCCAGGTAACTACACAACTCCCATCACTAGTGTCCATTCCCACAAAGCTCCAACAACGAGCTCCACTGACCAGCCACATCCCAGGAGACGGGAGCATTCCTCATGGATTATTTTTTTTTGACGTTCTTCCTTTCTGACCCGTGATGGACACAGGATCCACGGACACTGGGCACCTGTGGATCTCCCTTTCGGTATTAATCATATCTCAGCCAGATAGTAAGTGTTGGCAGGGAGACCCCTGTCCTGTCCGCATTACGCACACCGGACAGTGATCAGGAGCAGGAACCCAGGCTGATTCCCCCTCTCACAAACCCCGTGATCACTGGACAGTGATAAGGAACCCTGGCTGATTCTCTCTCTCTCACCCAGAGGTCACTGGACAAGGATCAGGAGCAGGAACCCTGGCTGATTCCCCCCTCTCTCTAACCGAGGGGTCACTGGACAGTGATCAGGAGCAGGAACCCTGGCTGATTCCCCCCCTCTCTAACCGAGGGGTCACTGGACAGTGATCAGGAGCAGGAACCCTGGCTGATTCCCCCCTCTCTCTAACTCAGGGGTCACTGGACAGTGATCAGGAGCAGGAACCCTGGCTGATTCCCCCCTCTCTCTAACCCTGCGGTCACTGGGCAGTGATCAGGAGCAGGAACCCTGGCTGATTTCCCCTCTCTCTAACCCAGGGGTCACTGGACAGTGATCAGGAGCAGGAACACTGGCTGATTTCCCCCCCCTCTCTAACCGAGGGGTCACTGGACAGTGATCGGGAGCAGGAACCCTGGCTGATTCCCCCCTCTCTCTAACTCAGGGGTCACTGGACAGTGATCAGGAGCAGGAACCCTGGCTGATTCCCCCCTCTCTCTAACCCTGCGGTCACTGGACAGTGATCAGGAGCAGGAACCCTGGCTGATTTCCCCTCTCTCTAACCCAGGGGTCACTGGGCAGTGATCAGGAGCAGGAACCCTGGCTGATTCCCCCCTCTCTCTAACCCTGCGGTCACTGGACAGTGATCAGGAGCAGGAACCCTGGCTGATTTCCCCTCTCTCTAACCCAGGGGTCACTGGACAGTGATCAGGAGCAGGAACACTGGCTGATTTCCCCCTCTCTCTAACCCAGGGATCAGTGGTCAGGATACGGTAGCATAGTGGTTATGTTACTGGACTAGTAATCCAGAGGCCTGGACTAAAATCCAGAGTCATGAGTTCAAATCCCGCCACGGCAGCTAGCGAATTTAAAATTCAATTAATTAATTAAATTCAATTAATTAAATAAAATCTGGAATTAAAATACTAGTATCAGTAATGGTGGCCATGAAACTACCGGATTGTCGTAAAAACCCATCTGGTTCACTAATGTCCTTCAGGGAAGGAAACCTGCCGTCCTTACCCGGTCTGGGCCTATATGTGACTCCAGACCCACAGCAATGTGGTTGATTCTTAATTGCCCTCTGAAATGGCCTAGCAAGCCACTCAGTTGTAAAATCTCGCTACGAAAAAGTCATAATAAGAATAAAACCGGACGGACCACCCGGCATCGGACCACTAGGCACCGGACACGACAACGGCAAAACACCAAGCCCAGTCGACCCTGCAAGGTCCTCCTTACTAACATCTGGGGACTTGTGCCAAAATTGGGAGAGCTGTCCCACAGACATAGCCTGACATAGCCATACTCACAGAATCATACCTTTCAACCAACGTCCCAGACTCTTCCATCACCATCCCTGGGTATGTCCTGTCCCATCGGCAGGACAGACCCACCAGAGGTGGCGGTACAGTGATATACAGTCAGGAGGGAGTGGCCCTGGGAGTCCTCAACATTGACTCTGGACCCCATGAAATCTCATGGCATCAGGTCAAACATGGGCAAGGAAACCTCCAGCTGATTACCACCTACCGTCCTCCCTCAGCTGATGAATCAGTCATCCTCCATGTTGAGCACCACTTGGAGGAAGCACTGAGGGTAGCAAGGGCACAAAATGTACTCTGGGTGGGGGACTTCAATGTCCATCACCAAGAGTGGCTCAGTAGCACCGGCTACTGACCGAGCTGGCCGAGTCCTGAAGGACGTAGCTGCTAGACTGGGCCTGCGGCAGGTGGTGAGCGAACCAATACGAGGGAAAAACTTACTTGACCCTGTCCTCACCAATCTACCTGTCGCAAATGCATCTGTCCATGACAGTATTGGTAGGAGTGACCACCGCACAGTCCTCGTGGAGATGAAGTCCCGTCTTCGCACTGAGGACACCATCCAACGTGTTGTGTGGCACTACCACCGTGCTAAATGGGATAGATTCAGAACAGCTCAAAACTGGGCATCCATGAGGCGCTGTGGGCCATCAGCAGCAGCAGAATTGTATTCCAGCACAATCTGTAACCTCATGGCCCGGCATATTCCTCACTCTACCATTACCAACAAACCAGGGGATCAACCCTGGTTCAATGAGGAGTGTAGAAGAGCATGCCAGGAGCAGCACCAGGTGTACCTAAAAATGAGGTGCCAACCTGGTGAAGCTACAACTCAGGACTACATGCATGCTAAACAGCGGAAGCAACATGCTACAGACAGAGCTAAACGATTCCACAACCAATGGATCAGATCAAAGCTCTTGCAGTCCTGCCACATCCAGTCGTGAATGGTGGTGGACAATTAAACAACTAACGGGAGGAGGAGGCTCTGCAAACATCCCCATCCTCAATGATGGCGCAGTCCAGCACGTGAGTGCAAAAGACAAGGCTGAAGCGTTTGCAACCATCTTCAGCCAGAAGTGCCGAGTGGATGATCCATCTCGGCCTCCTCCCAATATCCCCACCATCACAAAAGCCAGTCTTCGGCCAATTCGATTCACTCCACGTGATATCAAGAAATGGCTGAGTGCACTGGATACAGCAAAGGCTATGGGCCCCGACAACATCCCGGCTGTCGTGCTGAAGACTTGTGCTCCAGAACTAGCTGCGCCTCCAGCCAAGCTGTTCCAGTAAGCTACAACACTGGCATCTACCCGACAATGTGGAAAATTGCCCAGGTATGTCCAGTCCACAAAAAGCAGGACAAATCCAATCCGGCCAAATACCGCCCCATCAGTCTACTCTCAATCATCAGCAAAGTGATGGAAGGTGTCATCGACAGTGCTATCAAGCGGCACTTTCTCACCAATAACCTGCTCACCGATGCTCAGTTTGGGTTCCGCCAGGACCACTCGGCTCCAGACCTCATTACAGCCTTGGTCCAAACATGGACAAAAGAGCTGAATTCCAGAGGTGAGGTGAGAGTGACTGCCCTTGACATCAAGGCAGCATTTGACCGAGTGTGGCACCAAGGAGCCCTAGTAAAATTGAAGTCAATGGGAATCAGGGGGAAAACTCTCCAGTGGCTGGAGTCATACCTAGCATAAAGGAAGATGGTAGTGGTTGTTGGAGGCCAATCGTCTCAGCCCCAGGGCATTGCTGCAGGAGTTCCTCAGGGCAGTGTCCTAGGCCCAACCATCTTCAGCTACTTCTTCAATGACCTTCCCTCCATCATAAGGTCAGAAATGGGGATGTTCGCTGATGACTGCACAGTGTTCAGTTCCATTCGCAACCCCTCAAATAATGAAGCAGTCCGAGCCCGCATGCAGCAAGACCTGAACAACATCCAGGCTTGGGCTCATAAGTGGCAAGTAACATTCGCGCCAGACAAGTGCCAGGCAATGACCATCTCCAACAAGAGACAGTCTAACCACCTCCCCCTGACATTCAACGGCATTACCATCGCCGAATCCCCCACCATCAACATCCTGGGGGTCACCATTGACCAGAAACTTAACTGGACCAGCCATATAAATACTGTGGCTACGAGAGCAGGTCAGAGGCTGGGTATTCTGCGGCGAGTGACTCTCCTCCTGACTCCCCAAAGCCTTTCCACCATCTACAAGGCACAAGTCAGGAGTGTGATGGAATACTCTCCACTTGCTTGGATGAGTGCAGCTCCAACAACACTCAAGAAGCTCGACACCATCCAAGATAAAGCAGCCCGCTTGATTGGCACCCCATCCACCACCCTAAACATTCACTCCCTTCATCACCGGCGCACTGTGGCTGCAGTGTGTACCATCCACAGGATGCACTGCAGCAACTCGCCAAGGCTTCTTCGACAGCACCTCCCAAACCCGCGACCTCTACCACCTTGAAGGACGAGAGCAGCAGGCACATGGGAACAACACCACCTGCACGTTCCCCTCCAAGTCACACGCCATCCCGACTTGGAAATATATCGCCGTTCCTTCATTGTCGCTGGGTCAAAATCCTGGAACTCCCTTCCTAACAGCACTGTGGGAGAACCTTCACCACACGGACTGCAGCGGTTCAAGAAGGCGGCTCACCACCACCTTCTCGAGGGCAGTTAGGGATGGGCAATAAATGCTGGCCTCGCCAGCGACGCCCACATCCCGTGAACAAATGAAAAAAAAAGGAACCCTGGCTGATTCCCCCTCTCTCTAACCCAAGTGCTGAAGCATTGTCCCCAAGGCTACCCATTTAACCAGCGCAAACTCAGACGGTTACTCAGACTGGCAAAAGGCAGGAAGTGGTGTTCCAAAGGGATTGGTGCTGGTACCACTGTGGTTCACCATTTACATTAACGATTGGGACTGGGAATTGGAAGTACAATTTCAAAATTTACGGACGACATCAAATTAGGGGGTATAGTTAATACTGAGGAGGACTGTGACAAAATACAGGAAGACATTAATAAACTTACAGAATGGGAGTGTAATTGGCAAATGAATTTCAATGTAGATAAGTGTGAGGTGGTGCATTTTGATAGGAAGAATAAGGAGGCCACATATTGCTTGGATAATAAGAGTCTAAATGGGGTAGAGGAGCAGAGGGATCTGGGGGTACAGATACTAAAAGTAGTGATGCAGATTAATAAGGCCATAAAAAAGGCAAATCAAGCACGAGGTTCATTTCGAGACGGATAGAATTGAAAAACAGAGAAGTTATGTTAAACTTGTATAGAACCTTGGTTAGACCACACTTGGAGTATTGCGAAGAGTTCTGGTCTCCATATTATAAAAAGGATATAGAGGCATTGGAGAAGGTGCAAAAAAGATTTACTAGGATGATACCAGAACTGAAAGGTTATAAATAACAGGAAAGATTGAAAATGCTGGGGCTCTTTTCTCTAGAAAAGAGAAGGTTGAGGGGTGACCTGATAGAGGTCTTTAAGATTATGAAAGGGTTTGATAGGGTAGACGTAGAGAAGATGTTTCCACTTGTGGGGGAGACTAAACTAGGGACCATAAATATAAGAGAGTCACTAATAAATCCAATAGGGAATTCAGGAGAAACTTCTTTACCCAGAGAGTGGTGAGAATGTGGAACTCACTCCCACAAGGAGTGGTTGAGGTGAATAGTGTGGATGGATTTAAGGGGAAGCTGGATAAACACATGAGGGAGAAAGGAATAGAAGGATATGCTGATAGGGTGAGATGAAGTAGGGAGGGAGGAGGCTCGTGTGGAGAATAAACACCAGCATGGCCCTGTTGGGCCGAATGGCCTGTTTCTGTGCTGGACATTCTATTTAATAAACTGGGATCAAACCTGCGCAATCCTCAGTCTAAGTGGCTTATTGATAACCTGGGCAATGAATCTAGTCAATGGGCCATTGTGGAGCGAGACTTTATTGACACTCCCAGGGCAGGTACAGGGTTAGATACAGAGTAAAGCTCCCTCTACACTGTCCCATCAAACACTCCCAGGGCAGGTACAGGGTTAGATACAGAGTAAAGCTCCCTCTACACTGTCCCATCAAACACTCCCAGGGCAGGTACAGGGTTAGATACAGAGTAAAGCTCCCTCTACACTGTCCCGTCAAACACTCCCAGGGCAGGTACAGGGTTAGATACAGAGTAAAGCTCCCTCTACACTGATTGGGGTATTTGTGACTGACTCTGTTCTCTGTTTGGTTCAGGCTGTGAATATGAAGGGAAGTTGTACATGAATGGAGACATCTTCTCATCCAGTGCCAACCCCTGCACGAACTGTTCGTGTGTGGTAAGTGTAGCATTGCTAAAAATTGAAAAGTATTGGTGTTTCCTTATTAATCAGTCACTGAAATGGCCACTGGCAGCTTGACCCCTGGTTATTTGGCCCTTGGCCTTTTGGAACTGCCATGTTTGACCCCCTGGCTCTTTGACCCCCCCACTCCCACTCCCTGGTTCTTTGACCCCTCACTCCCAGTCCCTGGTTCTTTGACCCCCACTCCCAGTCCCTGGTTCTTTGACCCCCACTCCCAGACCCTGGTTCTTTGACCCCCCACTCCCAGTCCCTGGTTCTTTGACCCCCCCACTCCCAGTCCCTGGCTCTTTGACCCCCCCTCCCCACTCCCTGGCTCTTTGACCCCCACTCCCAGTCCCTGGTTCTTTGACCCCCCACTCCCAGTCCCTGGTTCTTTGACCCCCCGCTCCCAGACCCTGGTTCTTTGACACTCGCTCCCACTCCCTGGCTCTTTGACCCCCACTCCCACTCCCTGGCTCTTTTAACCCCCACTCCCAGACTCTGGTTCTTTGACCCCCCACTCCCAGACCCTGGTTCTTTGACCCCCCACTCCCAGACCCTGGTTCTTTGACCCCCCACTCCCAGACCCTGGTTCTTTGACCCCCGCTCCCAGTCCCTGGCTCTTTGACCCCCCCCACTCCCAGTCCCTGGTTCTTTGACCCCCGCTCCCAGTCCCTGGCTCTTTGACCCCCCCCCACTCCCAGTCCCTGGTTCTTTGACGACCGCCCCCCCCACCCCGGACCCCAGTTCTTGTTGGACCCCCTGTTTGATTTGACTCTTGTTTTTTTGATGAGGCCTGGTTGATTTGAGTGCTTAAGTACGAATTCACTAACCTTTCATACCCAGTTTTTAATGATCATTACTCATTTACAGGTTTTTAATTTCTGCTGTTTGTTTATTACAGAGCAGCCTGGTGAGATGTGCCCCCCTGCACTGCCAGCCTCTGTTCTGTTCAAACCCAGTCCAGGGGCCCGGGCAGTGCTGCCCCAGCTGCCCAGGTGAGAGCAAAACCGTGCGTCAGGCTGAGACAGTCAGGTTTGGGGAAGATGCTCAATTCTCTGACTCCGACACACAGCAAACTCAACAGCGACAATCTGAGTGCACACACACTGACAAACTGACACAAACATGAAAATAGTGACAGGGTTAAGCACACCAACATGTGAAAATAGTGACAGGAAAAACACACCAATGTGTGAAAATAGTGACAGGAAGAAAGCTCGTTCTGTGTTTGTAACACATTGTGTGGGAGTTCTGAGCAGCACAGTGTACATTCCTGGCCCGCGCTCTGATAGTTATGGGGAGTTCAAATGGGGCCTCATGTCGAAAGTCGGCTTTTCAAGAAAATGTGCACAATCTCTCCTAAACCCCAAACCCCGTCCTACACTCTCCGAAACCCCAATCCCCATCCTTCACACTCTCTCCTAAACCCCAATCCCCATCCTACACTCTCTCTCCTAAACCCCAATCCCCATCCTACGCTCTCTCCTAAACCCCAATCCCCATCCTACACTCTCCGAAACCCCAATCCCCATCCTACACTCTCTCCTAAACCCCAATCCCCGTCCTACACTCTCTCTCTCCTAAACCCCAATCCCCATCCTTCACTCTCTCTCCTAAACCCCAATCCCCATCCTTCACTCTCTCTCCTAAACCCCAATCCCCATCCTACACTCTCTCTCCTAAACCCCAATCCCCATCCTACACTCTCCTAAACCCCAATCCCCATCCTACACTCTCCTAAACCCCAATCCCCATCCTACACTCTCCTAAACCCCAATCCCCATCCTACACTCTCCTAAACCCCAATCCCCATCCTACACTCTCCTAAACCCCAATCCCCATCCTACACTCTCTCTCCTAAACCCCAATCCCCATCCGACACTCTCCTAAACCCCAATCCCCATCCTACACTCTCTCTCCTAAACCCCAATCCCCATTCTGCACTCTCTCTCCTAAACCCCAATCCCCATCCTACACTCTCTCTCCTAAACCCCAATCCCCATCCTACACTCTCTCTCCTAAACCCCAATCCCCATTCTGCACTCTCTCTCCTAAACCCCAATCCCCGTCCTTCACACCCTCTCCTAAACCCCAATCCCCATCCGACACTCTCCTAAACCCCAATCCCCATCCGACACTCTCCTAAACCCCAATCCCCGTCTTTCACTAGGGAATACACAATGAATGGGAGGACCCTAGGCAAGACAGAGGGTCAGAGAGATCTTGGTGTGCAAGTTCACAGATCCCTGAAGGCGGCGGAACAGGTAGATAAGGTGGTAAAGAAGGCATATGGGATACTTGCCTTTATTAGCCGAGGCATAGAATATAAGAGCAAGGAGGTTATGATGGAGCTGTATAAAACACTGGTTAGGCCACAGCTGGAGTACTGTGTGCAGTTCTGGTCGCCACACTACAGGAAGGATGTGATCGCTTTGGAGAGGGTGCAGAGGAGATTCACCAGGATGTTACCAGGGCTGGAGTGCTTCAGCTATGAAGAGAGACTGGGAAGATTGGGTTTGTTTTCCTTGGAGCAGAGGAGGCTGAGGGGGGACATGATTGAGGTGTACAAAATTATGAGGGGCACAAATAGGATGGATACTAAGGAGCTTTTTCCCTTCGTTGAGGGTTCTATAACAAGGGGACATAGATTCAAGGTAAAAGGCGGGAGGTTTAGAGGGGATTTGAGAAAGAACTTTTTCACCCAGAGGGTGGTTGGAGTCTGGAACTCACTGCCTGAGAGGGTTGTGGAGGCAGGAACCCTCACAACATTCAAGAAGCATTTGGATGAGCACTTGAAATGCCATAGCATACAAGGCTATGGACCAAATGCTGGAATATGGGATTAGAGTAGACAGGGCTGATGGCCGGCGCGGACACGATGGGCCGAAGGGCCTCTATCCGTGCTGTATAACTCTATGACTCTATGACTCCTAAACCCCAATCCCCATCCTTCACTCTCTCCTAAACCCCAATCCCCATCCTTCACTCTCTCCTAAACCCCAATCCCCATCCTACGCTCTCTCCTAAACCCCAATCCCCATCCTACGCTCTCTCCTAAACCCCAATCCCCATCCTACGCTCTCTCCTAAACCCCAATCCCTATCCTACACTCTCTCTCCTAAACCCCAATCCCCATCCTACACTCTCTCCTAAACCCCAATCCCCATCCTACACTCTCTCCTAAACCCCAATCCCCATCCTACGCTCTCTCCTAAACCCCAATCCCCATCCTACACTCTCTCCTAAACCCCAATCCCCATCCTACACTCTCTCCTAAACCCCAATCCCCATCCTACGCTCTCTCCTAAACCCCAATCCCCATCCTACACTCTCTCCTAAACCCCAATCCCCATCCTACGCTCTCTCCTAAACCCCAATCCCTATCCTACACTCTCTCTCCTAAACCCCAATCCCCATCCTACGCTCTCTCCTAAACCCCAATCCCTATCCTACACTCTATCTCCTAAACCCCAATCCCCATCCTACACTCTCTCCTAAACCCCAATCCCCATCCTACACTCTCTCCTAAACCCCAATCCCCATCCTTCACTCTCTCCTAAACCCCAATCCCCATCCTACGCTCTCTCCTAAACCCCAATCCCCATCCTACGCTCTCTCCTAAACCCCAATCCCCATCCTTCACTCTCTCCTAAACCCCAATCCCCATCCTACACTCTCTCCTAAACCCCAATCCCCATCCTACACTCTCTCCTAAACCCCAATCCCCATCCTACACTCTCTCCTAAACCCCAATCCCTATCCTACACTCTCTCCTAAACCCCAATCCCCGTCCTACACTCTCCTAAACCCCAATCCCCATCCTTCACTCTCTCCTAAACCCCAATCCCCGTCCTTCACTCTCTCCTAAACCCCAATCCCCATCCTACACTCTCTCCTAAACCCCAATCCCCGTCCTACACTCTCTCCTAAACCCCAATCCCCGTCCTACACTCTCCTAAACCCCAATCCCCATCCTACACTCTCTCTCCTAAACCCCAATCCCCATCCTACGCTCTCTCCTAAACCCCAATCCCCATCCTTCACTCTCTCCTAAACCCCAATCCCCATCCTACACTCTCTCCTAAACCCCAATCCCCGTCCTACACTCTCTCTCCTAAACCCCAATCCCCGTCCTACACTCTCCTAAACCCCAATCCCCGTCCTACACTCTCTCCTAAACCCCAATCCCCGTCCTACACTCTCCTAAACCCCAATCCCCATCCTACACTCTCTCCTAAACCCCAATCCCCATCCTACACTCTCTCCTAAACCCCAATCCCCGTCCTACACACTCTCTCCTAAACCCCAATCCCCATCCTCCACTCTCTCTCCTAAACCCCAATCCCCATCCTCCACTCTCTCTCCTAAACCCCAATCCCCATCCTCCACTCTCGCTCCTAAACCCCAATCCCCATCCTACGCTCTCTCCTAAACCCCAATCCCCGTCCTACACTCTCTCTCCTAAACCCCAATCCCCATCCTCCACTCTCTCTCCTAAACCCCAATCCCCATCCTACGCTCTCTCCTAAACCCCAATCCCCATCCTACACTCTCTCCTAAACCCCAATCCCCATTCTACACTCTCCTAAACCCCAATCCCCATCCTACACTCTCTCCTAAACCCCAATCCCCATCCTACACTCTCCTAAACCCCAATCCCCATCCTACACTCTCTCTCCTAAACCCCAATCCCCGTCCTACACTCTCTCTCCTAAACCCCAATCCCCGTCCTACGTTCTCTCCTAAACCCCAATCCCCATCCTACACTCTCCTAAACCCCAATCCCCATCCTACGCTCTCTCCTAAACCCCAATCCCCATCCTACGCTCTCTCCTAAACCCCAATCCCCATCCTACACTCTCTCTCCTAAACCCCAATCCCCATCCTCCACTCTCTCTCCTAAACCCCAATCCCCATCCTACGCTCTCTCCTAAACCCCAATCCCCATCCTACGCTCTCTCCTAAACCCCAATCCCCATCCTACACTCTCTCCTAAACCCCAATCCCCGTCCTACACTCTCTCTCCTAAACCCCAATCCCCATCCTCCACTCTCTCTCCTAAACCCCAATCCCCATCCTACGCTCTCTCCTAAACCCCAATCCCCATCCTACGCTCTCTCCTAAACCCCAATCCCCATCCTACACTCTCTCCTAAACCCCAATCCCCATCCTACACTCTCCTAAACCCCAATCCCCATCCTACGCTCTCTCCTAAACCCCAATCCCCATCCTACGCTCTCTCCTAAACCCTAATCCCCATCCTACACTCTCCTAAACCCCAATCCCCATCCTACACTCTCTCTCCTAAACCCCAATCCCCGTCCTACACTCTCTCCTAAACCCCAATCCCCGTCCTACGCTCTCTCCTAAACCCCAATCCCCATCCTACACTCTCCTAAACCCCAATCCCCATCCTACGCTCTCTCCTAAACCCCAATCCCCATCCTACACTCTCTCCTAAACCCCAATCCCCATCCTACACTCTCCTAAACCCCAATCCCCATCCTACACTCTCTCTCCTAAACCCCAATCCCCGTCCTACACTCTCTCTCCTAAACCCCAATCCCCATCCTACACTCTCTCTCCTAAACCCCAATCCCCATCCTACACTCTCTCTCCTAAACCCCAATCCCCATCCTACACTCTCTCCTAAACCCCAATCCCCATCCTACACTCTCTCCTAAACCCCAATCCCCGTCCTACACTCTCTCCTAAACCCCAATCCCCATCCTACACTCTCTCCTAAACCCCAATCCCCATCCTACACTCTCTCCTAAACCCCAATCCCCATCCTACACTCTCCTAAACCCCAATCCCCATCCTACACTCTCTCTCCTAAACCCCAATCCCCATCCTACACTCTCTCCTAAACCCCAATCCCCGTCCTACACTCTCTCTCCTAAAACCCAATCCCCATCCTACGCTCTCTCCTAAACCCCAATCCCCATCCTACACTCTCTCCTAAACCCCAATCCCCATCCTACACTCTCCTAAACCCCAATCCCCATCCTACACTCTCTCTCCTAAACCCCAATCCCCATCCTACACTCTCCTAAACCCCAATCCCCATCCTACACTCTCCTAAACCCCAATCCCCATCCTACACTCTCCTAAACCCCAATCCCCATCCTACACTCTCCTAAACCCCAATCCCCATCCTACACTCTCCTAAACCCCAATCCCCATCCTACACTCTCTCCTAAACCCCAATCCCCATCCTACACTCTCTCCTAAACCCCAATCCCCTTCCTACACTCTCTCCTAAACCCCAATCCCCATCCTACACTCTCTCCTAAACCCCAATCCCCATCCTTCACTCTCTCCTGAACCCCAATCCCCATCCTACACTCTCTCCTAAACCCCAATCCCCATCCTACACTCTCTCCTAAACCCCAATCCCCATCCTACACTCTCTCCTAAACCCCAATCCCCGTCCTACACACTCTCTCCTAAACCCCAATCCCCATCCTACACTCTCTCCTAAACCCCAATCCCCATCCTTCACTCTCTCTCCTAAACCCCAATCCCCATCCTACACTCTCTCCTAAACCCCAATCCCCGTCCTACACTCTCTCCTAAACCCCAATCCCCGTCCTACACTCTCTCTCCTAAACCCCAATCCCCGTCCTACACTCTCCGAAACCCCAATCCCCATCCTACACTCTCCTAAACCCCAATCCCCGTCCTACACTCTCTCTCCTAAACCCCAATCCCCGTCCTACACTCTCCTAAACCACAATCCCCATCCTACACTCTCCTAAACCCCAATCCCCGTCCTACACTCTCTCTCCTAAACCCCAATCCCCGTCCTACACTCTCTCTCCTAAACCCCAATCCCCGTCCTACACTCTCTCTCCTAAACCCCAATCCCCGTCCTACACTCTCCTAAACCACAATCCCCATCCTCCACTCTCTCTCCTAAACCCCAATCCCTGTCCTACACTCTCTCCTCCTGCCATCCTCACTGTGTTGATATCATGCTCTTCTCACCATCTCTGACTCGAACTCATTCTTTCCCTGGGTCTCAAACTTTGGAACTCCTCCCCGCTCAATCTGCCTTCCCTCCACAACTCTTTAATACCTAAACTTGGTATTGCCAGATCACTACTTCTTAACTGTCCTTATGTTCTTTGTGTTTTTGTAACTTGGTCTTGCCCTGCTCTCTGGGCCTTGACCATGTTTTCCAATAAACCCAATGTAATCCTGGTCCTGATGCCGCTCAATGCTGTGTAGCGACATTGGGTTCTTGGTGGGAGCCAGTAGGGTGTGAGTATTGACCTCAGCCCAGCTGCTGATAAAACTTGTTTCTTTCCTCTCACAGGGTGTGATGTGGACGGTACCATCCTGGATCATGGCCAGACATTGACTTCACGAGACGGCTGCCAGACATGTCTGTGCACGGTGAGTAACAGGGGGGGGTTTCAACTCGTGGAAGTGCTTACACTTGTAAATTCACACAGGACTAGGAGACAGCCATTCAGCCCATCGAGGCTGCTCCGCCATCTTGTTAGAACTAGGGGGCATAATCTTAGAATAAGGGGCTGCTCTTTCAAAACTGAGATGAGGAGAAACTTCTTCACTCAGAGGGTGGTAGGTCTGTGGAATTTGCTGCCCCAGGAAGCTGTGGAAGCTACATCATTAGATAAATTTAAAACAGAAATAGACAGTTTCCTAGAAGTAAAGGGAATTAGGGGTTATGGGGAGCGGGCAGGAAATTGGACATGAAGCTGAGTTCGGATCGGTCAATGCCCTGTGGGTGGCGGAGAGGGCCCAGGGGCTATGTGGCCGGGTCCTGCTCCGACTTCTTGTGTTCTTTAGATTTGTGGTTGGGATCAGATCAGCCATGATCTTATTGAATGGCGGAGCAGGCTCGAGGGGCCGATTGGCCTACTCCTGCTCCAATTTCTTATGTTCTCTCTGTGTTAAAGCTCCCTCATTCCCTGAGGTTAGATTGTGTGAATGAATGCTGGATCCCTGGCAATATGCATGGTTCTCTGGAGCAGAAACCGGTTCCCTTTAATGTAGCTGGGTAGAAATTGGTGTGCAATCACAGGTGATTCCACTCCTGGCCCACGCTCCTCCATTCTGACACACAGTGATCCAAGCTGCGGGCACTGATCTCCTTACCCTGCTGGAGTGCCCAGGAGAACGGCAGGACCATGACTGCAAGCCCAGGCTATGGAGACAGGGCAAAGCCTTCTGGTAAAATCATTAAAAAAACGCAAACAATTCAGTGGATACATTGAATCATGTTATTGTGAAATATTTAATTATTTGATTTTGTTAAAATACTGTTTAACATCTTATTTTGAATATTAGTAATTTCAGTGAGAAAAATGGCAAGCAACAATTTTTTCTGATCATACTTTTGAGTAATTTGTGGGGAAAATCTAATCCAGTCCCTAGTGGCCGTGTGACAGGGAGCCGTGACAGGGCAGTGATCGGATTAACACTGGAAATCACGTTAGAGCCCCCCTGACAGTTCCACGTTGGGATTTCCAACGCAAATATTTACATAAAGATTTTCAATGACATATGAATTTTAATATTCACAATCGATAGGTACTTGAGAGGGGCCTGTGTTATATATATTGTGGGGAGGGGCCTGTGTTATATATATTGTGGGGAGGGGCCTGTGTTATATATATTGTGGGGAGGGGCCTGTGTTATATATATATTGTGGGGAGGGGCTTGTGTTATATATATTGTGGGGAGGGGCCTGTGTTATATATATTGTGGGGAGGGGCCTGTGTTATATATATTGTGGGGAGGGGCTTGTGTTATATATATTGTGGGGAGGGGCCTGTGTTATATATATTGTGGGGAGGGGCCTGTGTTATATATATTGTGGGGAGGGGCCTGTGTTATATATATATTGTGGGGAGGGGCCTGTGTTATATATATTGTGGGGAGGGGCCTGTGTTATATATATATTGTGGGGAGGGGCTTGTGTTATATATATTTTGGGGAGGGGCTTGTGTTATATATATTGTGGGGAGGGGCTTGTGTTATATATATTTTGGGGAGGGGCTGACGTGTGGGGGTTTGGGTTCCTCATATGTGAATGTAGACTCTGTTTGTTAGCAGGCAATTGAACTATGGGAGGCATCATCACAAGAGCCCAGATCTGTGTACACACAGAGATATACTCGGAGATACACACACACACTCAGACCATTCAATAAGATCGTGGCTGATCTTCGACCTCAACTCCACTTTCCCCCCGATCCCCATATCCCTCGAGTCCATGTACGCATACATGTACACACACACACACATATACCGTGCAACGAAGGTTCACTAGATTGATTCATGGGATGAGAGGGTTGTCCTGTGAGGAGAGATTGAGTAGAATGGGCCTATACTCTCTGGAGTTTAGAAGAATGAGAGGTGATTTCATTGAAACATATAAGATTCTGAGGGGGCTTGACAGGGTAGATGCTGAGAGGTTGTTTCCCCCTGGCTGGAGAATCTAGAACTAGGGGGCATAGTCTCAGGTTATCGGGTCGGACATTTAGGACTGAGATGAGGAATTTCTTCATTCAGAGGGTTGTGAATCTTTGGAATTCTCTACCTCAGAGGGCTGTGGATGCTCAGTCGTTGAGTATATTCAGGACTGAGATCGATAGATTTTTGGACTGAAGAGATATGGGGATCGGGCGGGAAAGTGGAGTTGAGGTCGAAGATCAGCCATGATCTGATTGAATGGCGGAGCAGGCTCGAGGGGCCACGTGGCCTCCTCCTGCTCCTATTTCTTATGTTCTTATGTGCACGTGCACAAGTATACACACGTGCACAAGTATACACACGTGCACAAGTATACACACGCGCACAAGTATACACACGCGCACAAGTATACACACGTGCACAAGTATACACACGTGCACAAGTATACACACGTGCACAAGTATACACACGTGCACACGCTTATTTCCCATCGGAGGTCCGTGGTAGTGATCAGGAGCAGGATCTCTGGCTGACCTTTGCCCCTCCCTCTGCCAAGTATAGAGGCCGCAGTCGGTGGGGATGGCTCCCTTGCCATGGGAAGAGTGTATTGTGCGTACAGTTAATCTGACAGCCGGCCCCCTCCCCCCTAATTAAGAGAATGCTCTCTGACAGAGCTGGCAGTGATCTAAAGCTGAAACAGATGGACAGCGAGGACTGTTTGAAATGTTGAAAGGATGTTTCCAGGGGCTTGGGGAGGGTCTGCTGCCTGAATTAGCGACATCATTAAATAAATTTAAAACAGAAATAGACAGTTTCATAGAAGTCAAGGGAATTCGGGGTTACGGGGAGCGGGCAGGAAATTGGACATGAATTTAGATTTGAGGTTAGGATCAGATCAGCCATGATCTTATTGAATGGCGGAGCAGGCTCGAGGGGCCGATTGGCCCACTCCTGCTCCTATTTCTTATGTTCTTATGTTAGTTTCTGGCGAGGGACCAGCTCGATCTCTGGAGTATGGTCCCTGAGCACAGTAACCTGATCCTGGCAGTAATTACATGTCAAGCAGCTCTGCAGTTAGAAGATTTCCAAGAGATTTTCAGTTAACCCCTCGAGGCAAGGATCAGCATGTCGGTTAAAAGTCTCCTGGGGGATTGAGAGTCTTCAGATGTTTTTGTTGTGCATTCTGCTTATTAACATGTGAATGTGAAGCATGAGTGAGAGGAAGACAGAGCAGGTCCTGTCAGCTCAGAATGTCAGCACTGTCCAAGATGCTGCACATGTGAGCTTGTTCACCCGTGTGAGTGTGAGAGTGCGTGAGTGTGAGCACATGCGTGTCAGTGTTTGTGCTTGTGAACGTGTTTGTGTGGCGTGAGTGTGTTTGTGTGTGCGTGGCGTGTTTGTGTGTGCGTGGCGTGTTTGTGTGTGCGTGGCGTGTTTGTGGGTGTGTACGTGATCCTCTTCGGCCGAGCATACCACGTGTTCTGACCAGTTGAGTCCGGACAATGGCGTTCGGGGTCCTTGGTCCCTGGGCTACCCTCCTGACCCAGGGCCGCGGTCACAGCGATGGGGGGAGTGGGGCACTCGGTCACTGCCCATCATTCTCGGGGCCGTTACCCTCTTACATTCACCTCTTGCATCTCGTAGTCCCAAACAGGTCCTCCCACATCTCCAACTTCCACGTCTGCATCAGTAATTAGGGGGGCGGGAACGGGCTCTGTCTCTACAGAAGGCCAGTCAGACATTCCATCATCTTCCAGGTGCGTGCTCCCTGCCCCTTTTAAGGGCTGCTGGTGTTTGAATCCTGCACCATGTCCACCCTCCCAGACGGGAGAGGTGCCAATTATACCTGGGACCTGGCCCCTGATCATGGAGGCTGAGGGTGGGGGCAGGGCTGGTCACCCTCCAAACCACAATCCCACGGTACATCGGGCTGACCCCCTGTTTCTCTGTCTCACTCACACTCCTGGTCCCACACAGAACGAGGCCACCTCTACCAGCAGTCACTGGAAGGGAACGTTGGTTATAAAATGGCCCACTCTCCCCCTGCACCAAGCCTTGGCCTTGTCAGCTGTCCCTGTCTAGTTTATGGAACTGAAGTGTTGTCAGATCCTCGGCTCTCGTCCTGTTCCTGTTGAGAATATATCAAGTGCCGTTCCATGCACTGGCAGTGTCTCGTTGCTGGATGTTCTACACACACAAGGCCTGATTGGTCAGTTGTGTGTCACATTGAGCTTAGTCCTCTCGTTCCTTAGTAACTGCCCACCCTCCCATAGCTCTGCTCCGCAGGGTCTCGGACACTGGCCAAGCCTGCTGTGGACCCTGAGCCAGTTCTGTCCACAGCTCCTCTTGTTCTGGATGGTTACAGGAGATGGTTGACTCTGACAGGACCTGCTCATGCGAATCGCGGGCTTTTAATGAGCTGTTTTTGAACAAAACCGCTTAATGAGGGGCCAGAGAGAGAGAATATCAAAGCAGGCAGATTTCTGCTTCACGTCCCCTGGATAAAGGAGCTTGCTGGGCCTTTACATGTCCCAAATTGAAGAATGTTCAGAATAAAAGCGATGAGACGAGACTCTGGGCCGAGCCCAAGGGGTTAAGGGAAGGTCAAGGCCGGCATTTGTTTTTGGGCAAGGAACACGAGGGATTCTTGGACATGGGCCGAGCCCGAACTGATGGGGGCGGGGGTCGAGGGCTGGGGTCAGGGACAGGGTTCAGAGTCAGGGTGGGGGCAGGGGTCAGGGTGGGGAGGGTGGGTGGTAGTCTGGGTCGGGGAGGGAGTGGGGAGGAGGCGCTGGGTTTGTGAAATGTTCAGACTCTGTCCACTTCCTGTGTGAAAAACACCTAGACATACAATTCCAGATTGTAGTTTTGTGACATTGTATTGAACATGAATGTTGTCCAATGTCTGACCCAGTAACTGCTCCTCCTGGAGTAGCACACAGAGGACACGAGTCCATTGTAATCCTGCTGTGTGCTGGTTCACTAATCCCAGCCAGGAGACAGCAGTCACCACAGTGTGGAGGAGAACACATCAGCCACCATTCATTCAGTTCCCAGTGTAACACGTGTGTGCGTGTCCACGGGTTTGTGTGTCTGCGTGCATTTGTGTGTCTCTGCGTGCAGGTCCATGTATATCTTCACGTGTGTCTGCAGTGGAGTACACTGCTCACAGGTGGAGAGTGGGCATTGGGCTGAGCTACTGATATTGGAGGCCGTCAGTGAGGAATCAGAGGACACTTTAAAAATACAACTAAATGTTCCCGTTTTGTGTTTTGCAGGAAGGGCAAGTGGTGTGTGAAAAGGAAGAGTGTGTGACCAGCTGCAGGAACCCAGTCCCAGCGCGGGACGGGACCTGCTGTCCCCAGTGTGTTGGTGAGATCCCTTTACACTCACTGGGGGTCCTGGATCCACAGGCTCCTGCCACTCCCCTTATACATGCTCACTCTCACTCTCACTCTCACTCTCGCGCACAGGCCCGCGCACGCACACACATTTCCTAACAGGTGAATGGTGATAAGAAGTAGGAACCCTGGCAGACTTGCCCCTCCTTGGCACAGGGCCCTGGGGGCAATTGTCGGTGCTGGGTCCCCAACTCTTTACAATCTATATTCACGATTTGGAGGAGGGGACCGAGTGTAACATATCAAAGTTTGCAGATGATACAAAGATGGGAGGGAAAGTAGAGAGTGAGGAGGACATAAAAAACCTACAAGGGGATATAGACAGGCTGGGTGAGTGGGCGGAGATTTGGCAGATGCAATACAATATTGGAAAATGTGAGGTTATGCACTTTGGCAGGAAAAATCAGAGAGCAAGTTATTATCTTAATGGCGAGAAACTGGAAAGTACTGCAGTACAAAGGGATCTGGGGGTCCTAGTGCAAGAAAATCAAAAAGTTAGTATGCAGGTGCAGCAGGTGATCAAGAAGGCCAACGGAATGTTGGCTTTTATTGCTAGGGGGATAGAATGTAAAAACAGGGAGGTATTGCTGCAGTTATATAAAGTATTGGTGAGACCGCACCTGGAATACTGCATACAGTTTTGGTGTCCATACTTAAGAAAAGACATACTTGCTCTCGAGGCAGTACAAAGAAGGTTCACTCGGTCAAACCCGGGGATGAGGGGGCGGACATATGAGGAGAGGTTGAGTAGATTGGGACTCGACTCATTGGAGTTCAGAAGAATGAGAGGCGATCTTATTGAAACATAAGATTGTGAAGGGTCTTGATCGGGTGGATGCGGTAAGGATGTTCCCAAGGATGGGTGAAACTAGAACTCGGGGGCATAATCTTAGAATAAGGGGCTGCTCTTTCAAAACTGAGATGAGGAGAAACTTCTTCACTCAGAGGGTAGTAGGTCTGTGGAATTTGCTGCCCCAGGAAGCTGTGGAAGCTACATCATTAAATAAATTTAAAACAGAAATAGACAGTTTCATAGAAGTCAAGGGAATTCGGGGTTACGGGGAGTGGGCAGGAAATTGGACATGAATTTAGATTTGAGATTAGGATCAGATCAGCCATGATCTTATTGAATGGCGGAGCAGGCTCGAGGGGCCGATTGGCCCACTCCTGCTCCTGTTTCTGATGTTCTTATGTGCCTGAGATCAGTGAGCTCTGCACAGACCAGGGGCGAAACCTGAACCTCAAGACCACACCGTGCGGTGAATTTATCCAGCAGGCCACGCGGGCATCTTTCCACGAACATTTTCTCATGAAGCGCTCCGACCCGCCCCGCCGGTCCCCGCCCCTCCGACCCGCCCCTCCGACCCGCCCCGCCGGTCCCCGCCCCTCCGACCCGCCCCTCCGACCCGCCCCTCCGACCCGCCCTGCCGGTCCCCGCCCCTCCGACCCGCCCTGCCGGTCCCCGCCCCTCCGACCCGCCCCTCCGACCCGCCCCTCCGACCCGCCCTGCCGGTCCCCGCCCCTCAGACCCGCCCCGCCGGTCCCCGCCCCTCAGACCCGCCCCGCCGGTCCCCGCCCCTCAGACCCGCCCCGCTGGTCCCCGCCCCTCCGACCCGCCCCGCCGGTCCCCGCCCCTCAGACCCGCCCCGCCGGTCCCCGCCCCTCCGACCCACCCCGCCGGTCCCCGCCCCTCAGACCCGCCCCTCCGACCCGCCCCGCCGGTCCCCCGCCCCTCCGACCCGCCCCGCCGGTCCCCGCCCCTCAGACCCGCCCCGCCGGTCCCCGCCCCTCAGACCCGCCCCGCCGGTCCCCGCCCCTCCGACCCGCCCCGCCGGTCCCCGCCCCTCCGACCCGCCCCGCCGGTCCCCGCCCCTCCGACCCGCCCCGCCGGTCCCCGCCCCTCCGACCCGCCCCGCCGGTCCCCGCCCCTCCGACCCGCCCCGCCGGTCCCCGCCCCTCCGACCCGCCCCTCCGACCCGCCCCGCCGGTCCCCGCCCCTCCGACCCGCCCCTCCGACCCGCCCCTCCGACCCGCCCTGCCGGTCCCCGCCCCTCCGACCCGCCCTGCCGGTCCCCGCCCCTCCGACCCGCCCCTCCGACCCGCCCCTCCGACCCGCCCTGCCGGTCCCCGCCCCTCAGACCCGCCCCGCCGGTCCCCGCCCCTCAGACCCGCCCCGCCGGTCCCCGCCCCTCAGACCCGCCCCGCTGGTCCCCGCCCCTCCGACCCGCCCCGCCGGTCCCCGCCCCTCAGACCCGCCCCGCCGGTCCCCGCCCCTCCGACCCACCCCGCCGGTCCCCGCCCCTCAGACCCGCCCCTCCGACCCGCCCCGCCGGTCCCCGCCCCTCCGACCCGCCCCGCCGGTCCCCGCCCCTCAGACCCGCCCCGCCGGTCCCCGCCCCTCAGACCCGCCCCGCCGGTCCCCGCCCCTCCGACCCGCCCCGCCGGTCCCCGCCCCTCCGACCCGCCCCGCCGGTCCCCGCCCCTCCGACCCGCCCCGCCGGTCCCCGCCCCTCCGACCCGCCCCGCCGGTCCCCGCCCCTCCGACCCGCCCCGCCGGTCCCCGCCCCTCCGACCCGCCCCGCCGGTCCCCGCCCCTCCGACCCGCCCCGCCGGTCCCCGCCCCTCCGACCCGCCCCGCCGGTCCCCGCCCCTCCGACCCGCCCCTCCGACCCGCCCCGCCGGTCCCCGCCCCTCAGACCCGCCCCGCCGGTCCCCGCCCCTCCGACCCGCCCCGCCGGTCCCCGCCCCTCAGACCCGCCCCGCCGGTCCCCACCCCTCAGACCCGCCCCGCCGGTCCCCGCCCCTCAGACCCGCCCCGCCGGTCCCCGCCCCTCAGACCCGCCCCGCCGGTCCCCGCCCCTCCGACCCGCCCCGCCGGTCCCCGCCCCTCCGACCCGCCCCGCCGGTCCCCGCCCCTCCGACCCGCCCCGCCGGTCCCCGCCCCTCCGACCCGCCCCGCCGGTCCCCGCCCCGCCCCTCCGACCCGCCCCGCCGGTCCCCGCCCCTCCGACCCGCCCCGCCGGTCCCCGCCCCGCCCCTCCGACCCGCCCCTCCGACCCGCCCCTCAGACCCGCCCTGCCGGTCCCCGCCCCTCCGACCCGCCCCGCCGGTCCCCGCCCCGCCCCTCCGACCCGCCCCTCCGACCCGCCCTGCCGGTCCCAGTATTAACTCTGGGATGGCACAAGCTGTGAGTAACTCTGATGGTTGTCTCTCTCACTCTCTGCAGATTGTTCCATCAATGGACAGGAATATCTGAATGGGGAGAAGGTACCCAATGGCGATCCCTGTGCAGACTGCAACTGTCTGGTAAGAGGTCTCCTTATTAAAGAACCCCAGGACTCTCTGACTTTACTGTTACTTAGATCATTGTTTCAATCTGAGTTTGTACTGCTTCAAATGAGGGACACTAGCATTCGGAATCCAGGACAGCACAGAGATACAGAGTAAAGCTCCCTCTACACTGTCCCGTCAAACACTCCCAGGGTCAGGTACAGGGTTAGATACAGAGTAAAGCTCCCTCTACACTGTCCCGTCAAACACTCCCAGGGTCAGGTACAGGGTTAGATACAGAGTAAAGCTCCCTCTACACTGTCCCGTCAAACACTCCCAGGGCAGGTACAGCACGGGTTAGATACAGAGTAAAGCTCCCTCTACACTGTCCCGTCAAACACTCCCAGGGTCAGGTACAGGGTTCGATACAGAGTAAAGCTCCCTCTACACTGTCCCATCAAACACTCCCAGGGTCAGGTACAGGGTTCGATACAGAGTAAAGCTCCCTCTACACTGTCCCGTCTCCCTGTCTGAATATGAGGGGTGTGTTGCGGGGAGGGAGCGAGTCTGTAGGAGATGCAGAGTCTGTCTAACCTGTAGATGTTCCTGTTTTTCCCCAGGAAGGAGATGTTCACTGTGCCCCAGTGTCCTGTCAGCCTGCAGCCTGCAGTGACCCTGTGCAGTATCCGGGAGAATGCTGTCCCAGGTACTCTGCTCACACACCGATTGTTTCCCACAGAATGTGTACGAGGGAGGGGGGAGGGATGGTCTCAGGGTCAGGAATCTGAGAGCTCGGCTCAGTCCCACTCCCGGTCTGTGATTCAGTCTCACTCCCGGTCTGTGATTCAGTCTCACTCTCGGTCTGTGATTCAGTCTCACTCCCGGTCTGTGATTCAGTCTCACTCCCGGTCTGTGATTCAGTCTCACTCCCGGTCTGTGATTCAGTCTCACTCCCGGTCTGTGATTCAGTCCCACTCCCGGTCTGTGTGGCTCCTGGTGTCTTACTTTGGAGGACGGGCAGGCTGCACTTTGTCGAAACCCTGAGGGTTGAGACTGGGGCTGAAGGTTAATTTCCAGATTCTCGACACCCTCCTGTGGAACGTGTAGCAACCCCTGAGTCCCGGGAGGTGTGCTGGGCCTCTCCACCCGTGTAGCGTGCATTCCCAGTCCGTCTTGCGGAGGGCTATATGGGGGAGGGATGGTCTCAGGGCCAGGTATCTGAGAGCTCAGAGGGTGCTCATCACTCACCTGTTTCTCTTCCCTGGTAGGTGTGAGGAATGTGAGTACCAATCTCGGACCTTCGCTGATGGACAGACCTTCAACCCTCCATCCAGTCCCTGCCTGAGCTGCCGGTGTGAGGTCAGTGCAGGTCCCCGACACCGTCTCACTGCTCCAGACTCACCGTTAAAGGGGAAACAGCAGGAGGAAAGAATCACCCTCATGTCTCAGGCTCAGTCCCCCTCCCCCAACCCCCCACCCCCTCCCCTCCCCTTTTCCCCCTCACTCCCCTCTTCCCCCTCCCCCCCAAACCCCTCCCCTCCTCCCCCTCCACCCTCCTTACCCCTTCACTCCCGATCCCCCTCACACTCACTCCCCTCCTCCTCTCCTCTTCCCTCCCCTCAACCCCTCCTCCTGCCATCCGGCCCTTCACCCTCCTCCTCTTCCCTCCCCTCATCCCCTCCTCCTCCCCCTCATCCCCCTCCCTCCTCTCTCCCTCACCCCCCTCCCTCCTCTCCCCCTCATCCCCCTCCCTCCTTTCACCCTCATCCGCTTCCCTCCTCTCCCCCTCATCCCCCTCCCCCCTCCACACCTCCCCCCCTCTGTGGACCCTGGACCCAGGCAGTGAGGCCCAGTGTGAGTGGGTGCTTTTAGATTTAAGCCTTTAAATGACAATCAGGAAAAGGAGGCTACAGACCTGGTGACATCACACCCACCGCATTACAATATTATTTCAAGCATGCAAATTATGTTAAGAACATGAGAAATAGGAGCAGGAGTCGGCCATACGGCCCCTCGAGCCTGCTCCGCCATTCAGATCATGGCTGATCTTCAACCTCAAATCCACTTTCCCGTCTGATCCCCAGATCCCTTGATTCTCCCGAGTCCAAAAATCGATCGATCTCAGTCTTGACTGTGCTCATGTTCTCATCCTCCCTGCTTCTCCGTTCCTACAGTTCCCCACACCCTCTGTTCCTCTGTCTCTGGCCACCCCCTTCACCACACCATTGGTGGCCGTGCCATCAGACTCTCTATCTGTATGTTCCAATGTTGGGGTACTGGGGGAATGGGAGACCCTCGGTCTGTATGATCCAATGTTGGGGTACTGGGGGAATGGGAGACCCTCGGTCTGCATGATTCAGTGTTGGGGTACTGGGGGAATGGGAGACCCTCGGTCTGTATGATTCAGTGTTGGGGTACTGGGGGAATGGGAGACCCTCGGTCTGTATGATCCAATGTTGGGGAACTGGGGGAATGGGAGACCCTCGGTCTGCATGATCCAGGGTTGGGGTATTGGGGGAATGGGAGACCCTCGGTCTGTATGATTCAGTGTTGGGGTACTGGGGGAATGGGAGACCCTCGGTCTGTATGATCCAATGTTGGGGTACTGGGGGAATGGGAGACCCTCGGTCTGCATGATCCAGGGTTGGGGTACTGGGGGAATGGGAGACCCTCGGTCTGTATATTCCAGGGTTGGGGTACTGGGGGATGGGAGACACTCGGTCTGTATATTCCAGTGTTGGGGTACTGGGGGAATGGGAGACCCTCTGTCTATGATCCAGGGTTCGGGTACTGGGGGAATGGGAGACCCTCGGTCTGTATGATCCAGGGTTGGGGTACTGGGGGAATGGGAGACCCTCGGTCTGTATGATCCAGGGTTGGGGTACTGGGGGAATGGGAGACCCTCTGTCTATAATCCAGGGTTGGGGTACTGGGAGAATGGGAGACCCTCGGTCTGTATGATCCAGGGTTGGGGTACTGGGGGAATGGGAGACCCTCTGTCTATGATCCAGGGTTGGGGTACTGGGGGAATGGGAGACCCTCGGTCTGTATGATCCAGGGTTGGGGTACTGGGGGAATGGGAGACCCTCGGTCTGTATGATCCAGGGTTGGGGTACTGGGGGAATGGGAGACCCTCTGTCTATAATCCAGGGTTGGGGTACTGGGGGAATGGGAGACCCTCGGTCTGTATGATCCAGGGTTGGGGTACTGGGGAAAGGGAGACCCTCGGTTTATGCTTCAGTGTTGGGGTACTGGAGGTGCTGCCAGATCAATTGGGAATAATTGGGGTTTGGTTTCTATGTGACCTTGTGATATTTAGGGTGTAATGGGGACATGGATGGGGATTGGCCGTTACACCTCATTGCTTCAGTTGTTGAGAATGGTCCAGTATTGTTGATGTTGTTATTGTCTTACCTGATAGGCTGGCAAAGTGTCATGTGACCGAATGGACTGGAATTGTCCGCCTGTTCGCTGCAGTCATCCAGCCAATCCGGTGGGTCAGTGCTGCCCATCATGTGACAGTGAGTAACCATGGCAATCTGCAAATTTCATGCTGGTCAACCCAGTGAATGGGGCGTGAAAGGGACAGAAGAATCAATATTAAATATCACTGTGCGCTGGAGAATGAACACCCAACCAGACCCAGAAACACAGCCCAATACACAACCCAAATACACCCAACCAGACCCAGAAACACAGCCCAATACACAACCCAAATACACCCAACCAGACCCAGAAACACAGCCCAATACACAACCCAAATACACCCAACCAGACCCAGAAACACAGCCCGATACACAACCCAAATACACCCAACCAGACCCAGAAACACAGCCCAATACACAACCCAAATACACCCAACCAGACCCAGAAACACAGCCCAATACACAACCCAAATACACCCAACCAGACCCAGAAACACAGCCCAATACACAACCCAAATACACCCAACCAGACCCAGAAACACAGCCCGATACACAACCCAAATACACCCAACCAGACCCAGAAACACAGCCCGATACACAACCCAAATACACCCAACCAGACCCAGAAACACAGCCCAATACACAACCCAAATACACCCAACCAGACCCAGAAACACAGCCCAATACACAACCCAAATACACCCAACCAGACCCAGAAACACAGCCCGATACACAACCCAAATACACCCAACCAGACCCAGAAACACAGCCCAATACACAACCCAAATACACCCAACCAGACCCAGAAACACAGCCCGATACACAACCCAAATACACCCAACCAGACCCAGAAACACAACCCAATACACAACCCAAATACACCCAACCAGACCCAGAAACACAGCCCAATACACAGCCCAAATACACCCAACCAGACCCAGAAACACAGCCCAATACACAACCCAAATACACCCAACCAGACCCAGAAACACAGCCCAATACACAACCCAAATACACCCAACCAGACCCAGAAACACAGCCCAATACACAAACCAAATACACCCAACCAGACCCAGAAACACAGCCCAATACACAGCCCAAATACACCCAACCAGACCCAGAAACACAGCCCAATACACAACCCAAATACACCCAACCAGACCCAGAAACACAGCCCAATACACAGCCCAAATACACCCAACCAGACCCAGAAACACAGCCCGATACACAACCCAAATACACCCAACCAGACCCAGAAACACAGCCCGATACACAACCCAAATACACCCAACCAGACCCAGAAACACAGCCCGATACACAACCCAAATACACCCAACCAGACCCAGAAACACAGCCCGATACACAACCCAAATACACCCAACCAGACCCAGAAACACAGCCCGATACACAACCCAAATACACCCAACCAGACCCAGAAACACAGCCCGATACACAACCCAATTACACCCAACCAGACCCAGAAACACAGCCCGATACACAACCCAAATACACCCAACCAGACCCAGAAACACAGCCCGATACACAACCCAAAGACACCCAACCAGACCCAGAAACACAGCCCCATACACAACCCAATTACACCCAACCAGACCCAGAAGCACAGCCCGATACACAACCCAAAAACACCCAACCAGACCCAGAAACACAGCCCGATACACAACCCAAATGCACCCAACCAGACCCAGAAACACAGCCCGATACACAACCCAAATACACCCAACCAGACCCAGAAAGACAGCCCGATGTACAACCCAAATACACCCAACCAGACCCAGAAACACAGCCCAATACACAACCCAAATACACCCAACCAGACCCAGAAACACAGCCCAATACACAACCCAAATACACCCAACCAGACCCAGAAACACAGCCCAATACACAACCCAAATACACCCAACAAGACCCAGAAACACAGCCCGATACACAACCCAAATACACCCAACCAGACCCAGAAACACAGCCCGATACACAACCCAAATACACCCAACCAGACCCAGAAACACAGCCCGATACACAACCCAAATACACCCAACCAGACCCAGAAACACAGCCCGATACACAACCCAAATACACCCAACCAGACCCAGAAACACAGCCCGATACACAACCCAAATACACCCAACCAGACCCAGAAACACAGCCCAATGCACAACCCAAATACACCCAACCAGACCCAGAAACTCAGCCCAATACACAACCTGTATGATCCAATGTTAGGGTCCTGGGGGAATGGGAGACCCTCGGTCTGTATGATCCAACCAGACCCAGAAACACAGCCCGATACACAACCCAAATACACCCAACCAAATCCAGAAACACAGCCCGATACACAACCCAAATACACCCAACCAGACCCAGAAACACAGCCCGATACACAACCCAAATACACCCAACCAGACCCAGAAACACAGCCCGATACACAACCCAAATACACCCAACCAGACCCAGAAACACAGCCCGATACACAACCCAAATACACCCAACCAGATCCAGAAACACAGCCCGATACACAGCCCAAATACACCCAACCAGACCCAGAAACACAGCCCCATACACAACCCAAATACACCCAACCAGACCCAGAAACACAGCCCGATACACAACCCAAATACACCCAACCTGACCCAGAAAAACAGCCCGATACACAACCCAAATACACCCAACCAGACCCAGAAACACAGCCCGATACACAACCCAAATACACCCAACCAGACCCAGAAACACAGCCCGATACACAACCCAAATACACCCAACCAGACCCAGAAACACAGCCCGATACACAACCCAAATACACCCAACCAGACCCAGAAACACAGCCCGATACACAACCCAAATACACCCAACCAGACCCAGAAACACAGCCCGATACACAACCCAAATACACCCAACCAGACCCAGAAACACAGCCCGATACACAACCCAAATACACCCAACCAGACCCAGAAACACAGCCCGATACACAACCCAAATACACCCAACCAGACCCAGAAACACAGCCCGATACACAACCCAATTACACCCAACCAGACCCAGAAACACAGCCCGATGCACAACCCAAATACACACAACCAGACCCAGAAACACAGCCCGATACACAACCCAAATACACCCAACCAGACCCAGAAACACAGCCCAACACACAACCCAAATACACCCAACCAGACCCAGAAACACAACCCATTTACACCCAACCAGACCCAGAAACACAGTCCAATACACAACCCAAATAAAAATGGGTAGATGGGTTTGTTGGATCGGGGGAGAATGTTGATAGGTGAGGTTGAGAGATCTCAGAAGACATTGTACAGGTGGGTAGAGGGATCTGGTGAGAAGGTGGGTATGTGGGATTGGCTAGTGTGAAGGGCAAGGTCTTACTGGCTCAAGTGACATTTTCTTGAACTTAAAAATTCTTCTGACCTGGATGTGCCTGCACGGGGCACTGTTTTAAGTTTGTTGCAAGAATGAAACATTTCTCTCTATGATGGAATATTTATTGCATTCTACCTTGGTGGTCACAGCACACATTGGCTTCACTTGCTTCCTGCCAGCAGTTTCTGCAGGGAATATACATTACAGGAATATGCCAATAGAATTGAAATGTTTGCCTCGTTTTCTGCCATTGTCCTTGAGTGAAGAAACCATCTTGGTGACGTTAACTCCTAGACCATGGAGTGTAAAACCCACCAATCTAACAGTGTGTAGAAATGTATGGCAGATTTGTACGATACTGTATCGAGATCAATTGTCCTTTCCCTCTCCCCGTTCAGTGTGTGAGTACGAGAGGGCGCTCGTTAACAATGGTCAGACGTTCCAGCCCGCTTACGGTGGGCCCTGCATTCAGTGTATCTGCTCCGTGAGTACACCGTCTCACTCGATGATTGTGTCTTTCTTTATATTAAAGGGATGTGATTATAACAATAAACAGGGTCCCATGGAGCATGGGGAAATGTACAGAAACCGCAAAGGGTGATTGTGTAATTACCCTTCCATGCAGACAGCGAATGCGTTAACACTCTGTGCCTGAACAGGGAGCTCTGCATTGTTGGAGGGTCAGTACTGAGGGAGTGCTGCACTGTCGGAGGGTCAGTACTGAGGGAGGGCTGCACTGTCGGAGGGTCAGTACTGAGGGAGGGCTGCACTGTCGGAGGGTCAGTACTGAGGGAGCGCTGCACTGTCGGAGGGTCAGTACTGAGGGAGCGCTGCACTGTCGGAGGGTCAGTACTGAGGGAGCGCTGCGCTGTCGGAGGGTCAGTACTGAGGGAGCGCTGCACTGTCGGAGGGTCAGTACTGAGGGAGCGCTGCACTGTCGGAGGGTCAGTACTGAGGGAGCGCTGCACTGTCGGAGGGTCAGTACTGAGGGAGCGCTGCACTGTCGGAGGGTCAGTACTGAGGGAGCGCTGCACTGTCGGAGGGTCAGTACTGAGGGAGCGCTGCACTGTCGGAGGGTCAGTACTGAGGGAGCGTTGCACTGTCGGAGGGTCAGTACTGAGGGAGCTCTGCACTGTCGGAGGGTCAGTACTGAGGGAGCGCTGCACTGTCGGAGGGTCAGTACTGAGGGAGAGCTGCACTGCCGGAGGGTCAATACTGAGGGAGCGCTGCACTGATGTGGTTTTTGAGGACGATCTTAAAGCAGAGTGGAAGATAGAGAGGTTTAGGGATAGAATTGCAGAGTTTAGGGCCGAGGCACCAATGGTGGAGCGAATGGAGTGGGGGAAGAGGCCAGAATAGGAGGAACAGAGGGTTTGGGGGTGGGGGAGGGTTGGTGGAAGTGTCGGGCTGGAGGAGGTTAGACAGAAAGTGATAGAAGAATCATGATGATGTGTCTCCGAAATGTTTGTTGCTTAGAATGGAAACGTGCGATGTCAGGAGGAGATCTGTCCACCCGTGGCCTGCACCAACCCACTCAGAGACCCAGACCAATGCTGCCCCACGTGTAAAGGTATGTGACCGTCTGATCCCTGAGTCCCGTGTTCTCCCCCCCCGAGTCCCGTGTTCTCCCCCCCCGAGTCCCGTGTTCTCCCCCCCCCGAGTCCCGTGTTCTCCCCCCCCGAGTCCCGTGTTCTCCCCCCCCCCGGGTCCCGTGTTCTCCCCCCCCGAGTCCCGTGTTCTCCCCCCCCGAGTCCCGTGTTCTCCCCCCCCGAGTCCCGTGTTCTCCCCCCCCCGAGTCCCGTGTTCTCCCCCCCCCGAGTCCCGTGTTCTCCCCCCCGAGTCCCGTGTTCTCCCCCCCCCGAGTCCCGTGTTCTCCCCCCCCCCGAGTCCCGTGTTCTCCCCCCCGAGTCCCGTGTTCTCCCCCCCGATTCCCGTGTTCTCCCCCCCCCGAGTCCCGTGTTCTCCCCCCCGAGTCCCGTGTTCTCCCCCCCCCGAGTCCCGTGTTCTCCCCCCCCCGAGTCCCGTGTTCTCCCCCCCCGAGTCCCGTGTTCTCCCCCCCGAGTCCCGTGTTCTCCCCCCCCGAGTCCCGTGTTCTCCCCCCCGAGTCCCGCGTTCTCCCCCCCGAGTCCCGTGTTCTCCCCCCCCCGAGTCCCGTGTTCTCCCCCCCCGAGTCCCGTGTTCTCCCCCCCCCGAGTCCCGTGTTCTCCCCCCCCGAGTCCCGTGTTCTCCCCCCCCCCGAGTCCCGTGTTCTCCCCCCCCCGAGTCCCGTGTTCTCCCCCCCCGAGTCCCGTGTTCTCCCCCCCCGAGTCCCGTGTTCTCCCCCCCCCCGAGTCCCGTGTTCTCCCCCCCCGCGGAGTCCCGTGTTCTCCCCCCGCCGAGTCCCGTGTTCTCCCCCCGCCGAGTCCCGTGTTCTCCCCCCGCCGAGTCCCGTGTTCTCCCCCCGCCGAGTCCCGTGTTCTCCCCACCCCGAGTCCCGTGTTTTCCTCCCCCCCTCCGAGTCCCGTGTTCTCTCCCCCACCCATTTAGTCCCGTGTTCTCTCCCCCCCCCCCGAGTCCTGTTCTCCCCCCCCCCCCGAGTCCCGTGTTCTCCCCCCGAGTCCCGTGTTCTCCCCCCCGAGTCCCGTGTTCTCCCCCCCTGAGTCCCGTGTTCTCCCCCCCCGAGTCCCGTGTTCTCCCCCCCGAGTCCCGTGTTCTCCCCCCCCGAGTCCCGTGTTCTCCCCCCCGAGTCCCGTGTTCTCCCCCCCCGAGTCCCGTGTTCTCCCCCCCCGAGTCCCGTGTTCTCCCCCCGCTGAGTCCCGTGTTCTCCCCCCCGAGTCCCGTGTTCTCCCCCCCCGAGTCCCGTGTTCTCCCCCCCCGAGTCCCGTGTTCTCCCCCCCCGAGTCCCGTGTTCTCCCCACCCCTCTGAGTCCCTTGTTCTCGCCCCCCCCCCACCCCACCACCGTGTCCGGGGAGCTTTGGGCACAGACTAGTGACCACCTGAACCCAGCAATCCAGGCCGGTTGAGCTCAGGTCCGGCGGGGGCACGGAATGCAGTCTACCTGACCTCTGGCCTGGTGAGCCATTGCCAGTGTGTCTTCACCCACAACCTGTGGTGCCCCGTGTTTGGCAGCACTTGTGTTGACAGGTAGATCGTGGCTCTCCCAATGTCTGGCGTGAGTTTGACCCCGGGTCCCGGGTCCCGACCCTCTGACATTGTGTGTGTGCTTCTTCTGACAGTGTGCGTTGTGCAGGGCCTGGAGTATGAAGATGGAGTTGACTGGGAGCTGGAGGAGACCTCATGTACAACCTGTACTTGCGTTAATGGTGACAGCGCCTGCAGACCGAGGCAGTGCCCACCTGTCACCTGCTCACATCCCACCACAACCATCGGTACGTGTCACAACCGGTCAGTGACCAGGGTCAGACTGCCAGCAGAGAGAGGGACCTTTCATCTTTCAAACGTAGGGTCACATGGTCAGGTGTAGGGTCGGGCGGAGGGTCGGGCGGAGGTCGGTGGGTCAGGCGGAGGGTCGGGTCGGGCGATGGGTCGGGCGGAGGTCGGTGGGTCGGGCGGAGGTCGGTGGGTCGGGCGGAGGTCGGTGGGTCGGGCGGAGGGTCGGGCGGAGGTCGGTGGGTCGGGCGGAGGTCGGTGGGTCAGGCAGAGGGTCGGGTCGGGCGATGGGTGGGGCGGAGGTCGGTGGGTCGGGCGGAGGTCGGTGGGTCGGGCGGAGGTCGGTGGGTCGGGCGGAGGTCGGTGGGTCGGGCAGAGGTCGGAGGGTCGGGCGGAGGGTCGGTGGGTCAGGCGGAGGGTCGATGGGTCGGGCGGAGGTCGGTGGGTCGGGCGGAGGTCGGTGGGTCGGGCAGAGGTCGGAGGGTCGGGCGGAGGGTCGGTGGGTCAGGCGGAGGTCGGTGGGTCAGGCGGAGGTCGGTGGGTCGGGCGGAGGTCGGAGGGTCGGTGGGTCGGGCGGAGGGTCGGTGGGTCAGGCGGAGGTTGGTGGGTCAGGCGGAGGTCGGGCGGAGGTCGGTGGGTCGGGCGGAGGGTCTGCTGCAGATGTTGACTTGGTTCAAAACTTACAGCAGGAGACAGATTATCACCACTTCCCTCCCCTCGAGTGCAACACAGATGTTTGATCTAATTTGCCAGAGCATTTGTTTCCTAGGCAATTGCTGTCCGTCCTGTGACAGATGTACATACAACGAGCGACAGTACAGGAACAGGCAGGAGTTCATCGATCCAGACAATCCGTGTCAGAACTGTCGCTGTCAGGTGAGGCCAGCTCCCCCGCTCTCCGACTGTCCACTGTGGACTGTGTGCATGTGTGAGAGAGGGAGGGGGGCGGGCACTCAGGCGAGAGAGGGAGGGAGGGGGGCGGAAGCACAGGGAGGGAGGGGGCTGGTGAGGGAGGGAGGGGGCGGAGGCGCGGGGAGGGGGCGGAGGCGCGGGGAGGAGTGGGGTGCGGATGGCCTGCGGCGGAGGGAGGGCGTGTGTGAGTGTGGCGGTATCAGTCTCTTTATTTGGGTCTGGATGTCGGTGGGCAGTGGGTGATGGTGGATTGGACGTCTAACGATCTCTAGTAGCTGCACTGGGTTTGGTGAATGGTAAATTTCTGGACCATCCTTAAATCCAGACTTGATGTTTCTTTCCTGGCAGAGTGGGACAGTTCAGTGCCTCCCGACAGTCTGTCCCCCCATCACCTGCACCAGACCCGAGAGGAAGGCAGGCCAATGCTGCCCAAAGTGTCCAGGTAAGGGCAGAGCCTGGGGTTTGAGGGTAGGGGCAGTGAGGGAAGGAGATGGTCAACACTGCTCCATTCCAAGTGTTTTCGCTCTTGCCCTTCAGTTTGGTGGGTGGAGTCAGTGTCGCAGCCAACAGTGGCGATCAGATTAGGTCATTTCGATCTGTAAATGAGCGAGTTGTTGAGATTACATGTTCAAGCTCAGACAGTAACAGGAAGGGACTGGGGAGCTGATGTTCCAGGACCAGCAATGTCCCGAGGGGATGCAGCTTCTTAGATCTTTTGCCCATCCCAGGGACCTGGTTAATGTATTTTGTCCCTTAATGCCCTGATTTACTTTCCCCAGACACTGACCCTCACGGGGGTACAGTTCCACAGGGACTGACTCTCACTGGGGTACAGTTCCACAGACACTGACCCTCACTGCGGTACAGTTCCACAGGGACTGACTCTCACTGGGGTACAGTTCCACAGGCACTGACTCTCACTGGGGTACAGTTCCACAGGGACTGACTCTCACTGGGGTACAGTTCCACAGACACTGACCCTCACTGGGGTACAGTTCCACAGGGACTGACCCTCACTGGGGTACAGTTCCACAGACACTGACCCTCACTGGGGTACAGTTCCACAGACACTGACCCTCACTGGGGTACAGTTCCACAGGGACTGACTCTCACTGTGTCACAGTTCCACAGGGACTGACTCTCACTGGGTTACAGTTCCACAGGGACTGATTCTCACTGGGGTACAGTTCCACAGGGACTGACTCTCACTGGGGTACAGTTCCACAGGGACTGACTCTCACTGGGGTACAGTTCGACAGGGACTGACTCTCACTGGGGTACAGTTCCACACACACTGACCCTCACTGGGTTACAGTTCCACAGGGACTGACTCTCACTGGGGTACAGTTCCACAGGGACTGACTCTCACTGGGGTACAGTTCCACAGGGACTGACTCTCACTGGGGTACAGTTCCACAGGGACTGACTCTCACTGGGGTACAGTTCGACAGGGACTGACTCTCACTGGGGTACAGTTCCACACACACTGACCCTCACTGGGTTACAGTTTCACACACACTGACTCTCACTGGGGTACAGTTCCATTAGAGTTGGGGAGGGGGAAAATCCAGTCAGGTGGTGGGGGCTGAGTGGGATGGAAGAGGGGAGAGTGGAGTAAAGGCCCTGAGTGATGGGCACCTTGTGCTTTTGTCTGCAGACTGCCTGTTCGAGGAGCGAATATTATTGGATGGCCAGCGATTCCCAAACCCCATGAACCCGTGCCAGGAATGTGCCTGTTTGAATGGTCAGGTGACCTGTGAGAACAGGGACTGTATCAGTGCCCTCTGCTCCTACCCGCTATCTGGATCCTGCTGTCAAAACAACTGCAACGGTAATGTGATGCGCTGTTGAGGAGGGACGGGCAGACTGACAGCTAGACGGGCGGACGTCTGGACAGCTAGACGGACTGACTGAGGGACAGGCGGACTGACTGAGGGGCAGACAGCTCAGATTGGGGGAGGGTGTCCCAGCTTGGTGAAACTTCCAGACTGTGATCACGGACCCAGTAAAGAGAGGTCCGGGGAAGCTGCAGAGAATGTTTCTGAGCCGTGCTCTGTCTGTGTCTCTCTGCAGGTTGTCACTTTGCTGGGAAGGAGTACCCCAATGGTGCTGATTTTCCACACCCCACCAACAAGTGCAAAGAATGTCACTGCATCGTGAGTATGGAGGGACTTCTGCCCTGATCAAAAGAGGCAGAACTTCAGTCAGCTTGATAAGTGATGGAAGAAAAAGTGTCTCTCTCCCTATGTCTCCCATCCCTCAGTGTCTCTCTCCCTCTGTCTCCCATCCCTCAGTGTCTCTCTCCCTCTGTCTCCCATCCCTCAGTGTCTCTCTCCCTCTGTCTCCCATCCCTCAGTGTCTCTCTCCCTCTGTCTCCCATCCCTCAGTGTCTCTCTCCCTCTGTCTCCCATCCCTCAGTGTCTCTCTCCCTCTGTCTCCAATCCCTCAGTGTCTCTCTGTCCCTCTGTCTCCAATCCCTCAGTGTCTTTTTTTCATTCGTTCATGGGATGTGGGCGTCGCTGGCGAGGCCGGCATTTATTGCCCATCCCTAATTGCCCTTGAGAAGGTGGTGGTGAGCCGTCTTCTTGAACCGCTGCAGTCCGTGTGGTGAAGGTTCTCCCACAGTGCTGTTAGGAAGGGAGTTCCAGGAGTTTGACCCAGCGACGATGAAGGAACGGCGATATATTTCCAAGTCGGGATGGTGTGTGACTCGGAGGGGAACGTGCAGGTGGTGTTGTTCCCATGTGCCTGCTGCTCTTGTCCTTCTAGGTGGGAGAGGTCGCGGGTTTGGGAGGTACTGTCGAAGAAACCTTGGCGAGTTGCTGCAGTGCATCCAGTGGATGGTACACACTGCACCCACGGTGCGCCGGTGGTAAAGGGAGTGAATGTTTTGGGTGGTGGATGGGGTGCCAATCAAGCGGGCTGCTTTATCTTGGATGGTGTTGAGCTTCTTGAGTGTTGTTGGAGCTGCACTCATCCAGGCAAGTGGAGAGTATTCCATCAAACTCCTGACTTGTGCCTTGTAGATGGTGGAAAGGCTTTGGGGAGTCAGGAGGTGAGTCACTCGCCGCAGAATACCTAGCCTCTGATCTGCTCTTGTAGCCACAGTATTTATATGGCTGGTCCAGTTAAGTTTCTGGTCAATGGTGACCCCCAGGATGTTGATGGTGGGGGATTCGGCGATGGTAATGCCGTTGAATGTCAAGGGGAGGTAGTTAGACTCTCTCTTGTTGGAGATGGTCATTGCCTGGCACTTGTCTGGCGCGAATGTTACTTGCCACTTATCAGCCCAAGCCTGGATGTTGTCCAGGTCTTGCTGCATGCGGGCTCAGACTGCTTCATTATTTGAGGGGTTGTGAATGGAACTGAACACTGTGCAATCATCAGCAAACATCCCCATTTCTGACCTTATGATGGAGGGAAGGTCATTGATGAAGCAGCTGAAGATGGTTGGGCCTCGGACACTGCCCTGAGGAACTCCTGCAGCAATGCCCAGGGGCTGAGATGATTGGCCTCCAACAACCACTACCATCTTCCTTTGTGCTAGGTATGACTCCAGCCACTGGAGAGTTTTCCCCCCGATTCCCATTGACTTCAATTTCACGAGAGCTCCTTGGTGCCACACTCGGTCAAATGCTGCCTTAATGTCAAGGGCAGTCACTCTCACCTCACCTCTGGAATTCAGCTCTTTTGTCCATGTATGGACCAAGGCTGTAATGAGGTCAGGAGCCGAGTGGTCCTGGCGGAACCCAAACTGAGCATCGGTGAGCAGGTTATTGGTGAGTAAGTGCCACTTGATAGCACTGTCGACGACACCTTCCATCACTTTGCTGATGATTGAGAGTAGACTGATGGGGCGGTAATTGGCCGGATTGGATTTGTCCTGCTTTTTGTGGACAGGACATACCTGGGCAATTTTCCACATTGTCGGGTAGATGCCAGTGTTGTAGCTGTACTGGAACAGCTTGGCTCGAGGTGCAGCTAGTTCTGGAGCACAAGACTTCAGCACAACAGCTGGGATGTTGTCGGGGCCCATAGCCTTTGCTGTATCCAGTGCACTCAGCCGTTTCTTGATATCACGTGGAGTGAATCGAATTGACTGAAGACTGGCTTCTGTGATGGTGGGGATATCGGGAGGAGGCTGAGATGGATCATCCACTCGGCACTTCTGGCTGAAGATGGTTGCAAACGCTTCAGCCTTGTCTTTTGCACTCACGTGCTGGACTCCGCCATTATTGAGAATGGGGATGTTTACAGAGCCTCCTCCTCCCGTTAGTTGTTTAATTGTCCACCACCATTCACGACTGGATGTGGCAGGACTGCAGAGCTTTGATCTGATCCGTTAGTTGTGGAATCGCTTAGCTCTGTCTATAGCATGTTGCTTCTGCTGTTTAGCATGCATGTAGTCCTGAGTTGTAGCTTCGCCAGGTTGGCACCTCATTTTTAAGTACGCCTGGTGCTGCTCCTGGCATGCTCTTCTACACTCCTCATTGAAACAGGGTTGATCCCCTGGCTTGTTGGTAATGGTCGAGTGAGGAATATGCTGGGCCATGAGGTTACAGATTGTACTGGAATACAATTCTGCTGCTGCTGATGGCCCACAGCACCTCATGGATGCCCAATTTTGAGCTTCTAGATCTGTTCTGAATCTATCCCATTTAGCACGGTGGTAGTGCCACACAACACGTTGGATGGTCACTCCTACCAATACTGTCATGGACAGATGCATTTGCAACAGGTTGATTGGTGAGGACGAGGTCAAGTAAGTTTTTCCCTCGTGTTGGTTCGCTCACCACCTGCCGCAGGCCCAGTCTGGCAGCTATATCCTTCAGGACTCGGCCAGCTCGGTCAGTAGTGGTGCTACCGAGCCACTCTTGGTGATGGACATTGAAGTCCCCCACCCAGAGTACATTCTGTGCCCTTGCTACCCTCAGTGCTTCCTCCAAGTGGTGTTCAACATGGAGGATGACTGATTCATCAGCTGAGGGAGGACGGTAGGTGGTAATCAGCAGGAGGTTTCCTTGCCCATGTTTGACCTGATGCCATGAGATTTCATGGGGTCCAGAGTCAATGTTGAGGACTCCCAGGGCCAATCCCTCCTGACTGTATATCACTGTACCACCACCTCTGGTGGGTCTGTCCTGCCGGTGGGACAGGACATACCCAGGGATAGTGATGGAAGAGTCTGGGACGTTGGCTGAAAGGTATGATTCTGTGAGTATGGCTATGTCAGGCTGTTGCTTGACTGGTCTGTGGGACAGCTCTCCCAATTTTGGCACAAGTCCCCAGATGTTAGTGAGGAGGACTTTGCAGGGTCGACTGGGCTTGGTTTGCCTTTGTCGTGTCCGGTGCCTGGTGGTCCAATGCTGGGCGGTCCGTCTGGTTTTATTCTTATTATGACTTTTTTTCGTGAGATTTTACAACTGAGTGGCTTGCTAGGCCATTTCAGAGGGCAATTAAGAATCAGCCACATTGCTGTGGGTCTGGAGTCACATATAGGCCGAGACCGGGTAAGGACGGCAGGCTTCCTTCCCTTGAGGACATTAGTGATCCAGATGGGTTTTTTACGACAATCCGGTAGCTTCATGGCCACCATTACTGATACTCGTATTTTAATTCCAGATTTTATTTAATTAATTGAATTTAAATTCCCCAGCTGCCGTGGCGGAATTTGAACTCATGAGCTCCGGATTATTAGTCCAGTAACATAACGACTATGCTACCGTACCCGTCTCTCTTCCTCTGTCTCTGTCCCTCTGTCTCCAATCCCTCAGTGTCTCTCTCCCTCTGTCTCCAATCCCTCAGTGTCTCTCTCCCTCTGTCTCCAATCCCTCAGTGGCTCTCTCTCCCTCTGTCTCCAATCCCTCAGTGGCTCTCTCTCCCTCTGTCTCCAATCCCTCAGTGTCTCTCTCCCTCTGTCTCTAATCCCTCAGTGTCTCTCTCCCTCTGTCTCCAATCCCTCAGTGTCTCTCTCCCTCTGTCTCTAATCCCTCAGTGTCTCTCTCCCTCTGTCTCTAATCCCTCAGTGTCTCTCTCCCTCTGTCTCCAATCCCTCAGTGTCTCTCTCTCCCTCTGTCTCCAATCCCTCAGTGTCTCTCTCCCTCTGTCTCCAATCCCTCAGTGTCTCTCTCCCTCTGTCTCCAATCCCTCAGTGTCTCTCTCTCTCCCTCTGTCTCTAATCCCTCAGTGTCTCTCTCTCTCCCTCTGTCTCTAATCCCTCAGTGTCTCTCTCTCTCCCTCTGTCTCCAATCCCTCAGTGTCTCTCTCTCTCCCTCTGTCTCCAATTCCTCAGTGTCTCTCTCTCCCTCTGTCTCTAATCCCTCAGTGTCTCTCTCCCTCTGTCTCCAATCCCTCAGTGTCTCTCTCTGTCCCTCTGTCTCCAATCCCTCAGTGTCTCTCTCCCTCTGTCTCCAATTCCTCAGTGTCTCTCTCTCCCTCTGTCTCTAATCCCTCAGTGTCTCTCTCCCTCTGTCTCCAATTCCTCAGTGTCTCTCTCTCCCTCTGTCTCTAATCCCTCAGTGTCTCTCTCCCTCTGTCTCCAATCCCTCAGTGTCTCTCTCTCTCCCTCTGTCTCCAATCCCTCAGTGTCTCTCTCCCTCTGTCTCCAATTCCTCAGTGTCTCCCTCTCCCTCTGTCTCTAATCCCTCAGTGTCTCTCTCCCTCTGTCTCCAGTCCCTCAGTGTCTCTCTCCCTCTGTCTCCAGTCCCTCAGTGTCTCTCTCTCCCTCTCCCTCTGTCTCCAATCCCTCAGTGTCTCTCTCTCCCTCTGTCTCTAATCCCTCAGTGTCTCTCTCCCTCTGTCTCCAATCCCTCAGTGTCTCTCTCTCCCTCTCCCTCTGTCTCCAATCCCTCAGTGTCTCTCTCTCCCTCTGTCTCCAATCCCTCAGTGTCTCTCTCTCCCTCTGTCTCCAATCCCTCAGTGTCTCTCTCTCCCTCTGTCTCCAATCCCTCAGTGTCTCTCTCTCCCTCTGTCTCCAATCCCTCAGTGTCTCTCTCTCCCTCTCCCTCTGTCTCCAATCCCTCAGTGTCTCTCTCCCTCTGTCTCCAATCCCTCAGTGTCTCTCTCTCCCTCTGTCTCCAATCCCTCAGTGTCTCTCTCTCCCTCTGTCTCCAATCCCTCAGTGTCTCTCTCTCCCTCTGTCTCCAATCCCTCAGTGTCTCTCTCTCCCTCTCCCTCTGTCTCCAATCCCTCAGTGTCTCTCTCTCCCTCTGTCTCCAATCCCTCAGTGTCTCTATCTCCCTCTGTCTCCAATCTCTCAGTGTCTCTTTTTCCATTTCCCTGACACACTCAGAATTACACACTCATGACGCACCCGTACTATAGTTCGCTTTGTACTTTTCCTGTGTAACATGTTGTCTCCTTATAGAATGGAAATGTGCAGTGTCTGTTGAAGAGATGTCCACCTCCCACATGCAATGACCCGTTCCTTGTACCCGGCGACTGCTGCCCCCAATGTCCAGGTGGGTGTTAGCATTTTTGGAGAAGGCGCAACAGAGTGGGGTATATCAGTGTTACAGTGAGGGGTGTGGGGTATATCAGTGTTGCAGTGAGGGGTGTGGGGTATATCAGTGTTATATTGAGGGGTGTGGGGTATATCAGTGTTACAGTGAGGGGTGTGGGGTATATCAGTGTTGCAGTGAGGGGTGTGGGGTATATCAGTGTTGCAGTGAGGGGTGTGGGGTATATCAGTGTTGCAGTGAGGGGTGTGGGGTATATCAGTGTTACAGTGAGGGGTGTGGGGTATATCAGTGTTACAGTGAGGGGTGCGGGGTATATTGGCGTTACAGTGAGCTGATGCCCTTTTCTCTTTGCCCCCTCTAGCTCCCCCGGTTAAGTGTCTGTACTCTGCCGTTCTCTACAAACACATGGAGCGTTTCTACGACCCGTTGGACAAGTGCCGTTCCTGTATGTGTAATAACGGCACCATCACCTGTCAGAGGAAACTCTGCGCCCCTCACCAGTGTACACATCCCATCCTGCAGGACTGCTGCCGTACCTGTGATGGTAAAGGATTGTTCATTGTGAAAGGAACCAGGTTTTCATGGGGTTCACCCCATCAGGGCCCCCTTTATAGAGGGTGACTCCCCATCAGGGCCCCCTTTATAGAGGGTGATTCCCCATCAGGACCCCTTTTATAGAGGGTGACTCCCCATCTGGACCCCCTTTATAGAGGGTGACTCCCCATCAGGACCCCCTTCATAGAGGGTGTCTCCCCATCAGGACCCCCTTTATAGAGGGTGTCTACCCATCAGGACCCCCTTTATAGAGGGTGTCTCCCCATCAGGACCCCCTTTATAGAGGGTGTCTCCCCATCAGGACCCCCTTTATAGAGGGTGTCTCCCCATCAGGACCCCCTTTATAGAGGGTGTCTCCCCATCAGGACCCCCTTTATAGAGGGTGTCTCCCCATCAGGACCCCCTTTATAGAGGGTGACTCCCCATCTGGACCCCCTTTATAGAGGGTGTCTCCCCATCAGGACCCCCTTTATAGAGGGTGACTCCCCATCTGGACCCCCTTTATAGAGGGTGTCTCCCCATCAGGACCCCCTTTATCGAGGGTGACTCCACATCAGGACCCCCTTTATAGAGGGTGACTTCCTTCTATAAAACCCGTCCTATTCGCCACTTCATTCTGCTTTTAAACTTTAACGATTAATGTGCAACGAACCCTGCCTCTTTCTTGATCCGTTCCTTGATGTTGTACAAGGCCATTGGAGTTCCCAGCTCCAGATGATGGGGGGGGCCGGGTGCGGAGCGAGGCGGGGGGGGGGCCCAGGTGCGGAGCGAGGCGGGGGGGGCCGGGTGCGGAGCGAGGCGGGGGGGCCGGGTGCGGAGCGAGGCGGGGGGCCCGGGTGCGGAGCGAGGCGGGGGGGGCCGGGTGCGGAGCGAGGCGGGGGGGGGGGCCGGGTGCGGAGCGAGGCGGGGGGGGCCGGGTGCGGAGCGAGGCGGGGGTCCCGGGTGCGGAGCGAGGCGGGGGGGGCCGGGTGCGGAGCGAGGCGGGGGTCCCGGGTGCGGAGCGAGGCAGGGGGGGGGCCCGTGTGCGGAGCGAGGCGGGGGGGGCCGGGTGCGGAGCGAGGCGGGGGGGGCCGGGTGCGGAGCGAGGCGGGGGGCCCGGGTGCGGAGCGAGGCGGGGGGGGCCGGGTGCGGAGCGAGGCGGGGGGGGGGGCCGGGTGCGGAGCGAGGCGGGGGGGGCCGGGTGCGGAGCGAGGCGGGGGTCCCGGGTGCGGAGCGAGGCGGGGGGGGCCGGGTGCGGAGCGAGGCGGGGGTCCCGGGTGCGGAGCGAGGCAGGGGGGGGGCCCGTGTGCGGAGCGAGGCGGGGGGGGCCGGGTGCGGAGCGAGGCGGGGGGGGGCCGGGTGCGGAGCGAGGCGGGGGGGGCCGGGTGCGGAGCGAGGCGGGGGGGGCCGGGTGCGGAGCGAGGCGGGGGTCCCGGGTGCGGAGCGAGGCGGGGGGGGCCGGGTGCGGAGCGAGGCGGGGGGGGGGGCCGGGTGCGGAGCGAGGCGGGGGGGGCCGGGTGCGGAGCGAGGCGGGGGTCCCGGGTGCGGAGCGAGGCGGGGGGGGCCGGGTGCGGAGCGAGGCGGGGGTCCCGGGTGCGGAGCGAGGCAGGGGGGGGGCCCGTGTGCGGAGCGAGGCGGGGGGGGCCGGGTGCGGAGCGAGGCGGGGGGGGGGGCCGGGTGCGGAGCGAGGCGGGGGGGGCCGGGTGCGGAGCGAGGCGGGGGGGGCCGGGTGCGGAGCGAGGCGGGGGGGGCCGGGTGCGGAGCGAGGCGGGGGTCCCGGGTGCGGAGCGAGGCGGGGGGGGCCGGGTGCGGAGCGAGGCGGGGGGGGGGGCCGGGTGCGGAGCGAGGCGGGGGGGGCCGGGTGCGGAGCGAGGCGGGGGTCCCGGGTGCGGAGCGAGGCGGGGGGGGGGCCCGTGTGCGGAGCGAGGCGGGGGGGGCCGGGTGCGGAGCGAGGCGGGGGGGGGGCCGGGTGCGGAGCGAGGCGGGGGGGGCCGGGTGCGGAGCGAGGCGGGGGGGGCCGGGTGCGGAGCGAGGCGGGGGGGGCCGGGTGCGGAGCGAGGCGGGGGGGGGCCGGGTGCGGAGCGAGGCGGGGGGGGGGCCGGGTGCGGAGCGAGGCGGGGGGGGGGCCGGGTGCGGAGCGAGGCGGGGGGGGGGCCGGGTGCGGAGCGAGGCGGGGGGGGCCGGGTGCGGAGCGAGGCGGGGGGCCCGGGTGCGGAGCGAGGCGGGGGGGCCGGGTGCGGAGCGAGGCGGGGGGGGGCGGGGGGTGCGGAGCGAGGCCGGGGGGGCGGGTGCGGAGCGAGGCGGGGGGCCCGGGTGCGGAGCGAGGCGGGGGGGGGCGGGTGCGGAGCGAGGCGGGGGGCCGGGTGCGGAGTGAGATTTGGGGTCGCAGAGGCGATTGGTGTCTCAGGCTGACGATCTCTCTGTGATGTCCTTTCTTTGCAGGCTGCCTTCTTGGCGGAAAGGAATTTGCAAACGGAGAGCAGTTTGCTGATGCTTCAGACAGCTGTAACGTGTGTATGTGCAGAGAGGGCAGTGTGTCCTGTGAGAAGAGGCCATGCCCTGTGCTGGACTGTCCCTTTCCCGTGCAGGCCCAGTGCTGCAGAGCGTGTGATGGTATGGACAGAGACGGGATTTTATAATTACTCTTCATTCAGCTTCAACAATCGCTGATCTACAAACAATTCATATATCTCCACGGGGGTTAGCTGGAGCAGTGGGTCAAACACTGACCTTTCACCCTCTGGGACCTGGGGTCAAATCCTGCAGAGCTGGAAAATAATTGAGACCCAGTAAGATGAGCTGGTGGTTACCTCCGATTTGGGTTTTTTTTTCCCTGCTGATTTGGGGGATTTCTTGCTAATTTGGGTAGTTTCCTGCTGATTTCATAGAATTCATAGAATGATAGAGTACAGGAGGAGGCCATTCAGCCCATCGGGCCTGTGCTGACTCTTTGAAAGAGCTATCCAATCAGTCCCATTCCCATGTCCTTTCCCCACAGATCTGCAAATTTTTTCCCTTCAAGTATTTATCCAATTCCCTTTTGAAAGACAGGTACGGTAGCATAGTGGTTATGTTACTGGACTAGTAATCCTGAGTCATGAGTTTAAATCCCGCCATGGCAACTGGGGAATTTAAATTCAATTAATTAAATAAAATTTGGAATTAAAATACTAGTATCAGTAATGATGGCCATAAAACTACCGTATAAAACCCATCTGGTTCACTAATGTCCTTTAGGGAAGAAAACCTGCCGTCCTTACCCGGTCTCGGCCTATATGTGACTGCAGACCCACAGCAATGTGGCTGATTCTTAATTGCCCTCTGAAATGGCCGAGCAAGCCACTCAGTTGTAAAATCTCACTAAAAAAGTCATAATAAGAATAAAACCGGACGGACCACCCGGCATCAGACCACCAGGCACCGGACACGACAAAGGCAAACCAAGCCCAGTCGACCCTGCAAAGTCCTCCTCACTAACATCTGGGGACTGGTGCCAAAATTGGGAGAGCTGTCCCACAGACCAGTCAAGCAACAGCCTGACATAGCCATACTCACAGAATCATACCTATCAGCCAACGTCCCAGACTCTTCCATCACCATCCCTGGGTATGTCCTGTCCCACTGGCAGGACAGACCCACCAGAGGTGGTGGTACAGTGATATACAGTCAGGAGGGATTGGCCCTGGGAGTCCTCAACATTGACTCTGGACCCCATGAAATCTCATGGCATCAGGTCAAACAATGGGCAAGGAAACCTCCTGCTGATTACCACCTACCGTCCTCCCTCAGCTGATGAATCAGTCCTCCTCCATGTTGAGCATCACTTGGAGGAAGCACTGAGGGTAGCAAGGGCACAAAATGTACTCTGGGTGGGGGACTTCAATGTCCATCACCAAGAGTGGCTCGGTAGCACCACTACTGACCGAGCTGGCCGAGTCCTGAAGGACATAGCTGCCAGACTGGGCCTGCGGCAGGTGGTGAACGAACCAACATGAGGGAAAAACTTACTTGACCTCGTCCTCACCAATCAACCTGTCGCAAATGCATCTGTCCATGACAGTATTGGTAGGAGTGACCACCGCACAGTCCTCATGGAGATGAAGTCCCGTCTTCGCACTGAGGACACCATCCAACGTGTTGTGTGGCACTACCACCGTGCTAAATGGGATAGATTCAGAACAGATCTAGCAGCTCAAAACTGGGCATCCATGAGGTGCTGTGGGCCATCAGCAGCAGCAGAATTGTATTCCAGCACAATCTGTAACCTCATGGCCCGGCATATTCCTCACTCTACCATTACCAACAAACCAGGGGATCAACCCTGTTTCAATGAGGAGTGTAGAAGAGCATGCCAGGAGCAGCACCAGGCGTACTTAAAAATGAGGTGCCAACCTGGTGAAGCTACAACTCAGGACTACATGCATGCTAAACAGCAGAAGCAACATGCTATAGCCAGAGCTAAGCGATTCCACAACCAACGGATCAGATCAAAGCTCAGCAGTCCTGCCACATCCAGTTGTGAATGGTGGTGGACAATTAAACAACTAACGGGAGGAGGAGGCTCTGCAAACATCCCCATCCTCATTGATGGCGGAGTCCAGCACGTGAGTGCAAAAGACAAGGCTGAAGCGTTTGCAACTGTCTTCAGCCAGAAGTGCCGAGTGGATGATCCATCTCGGCCTCCTCCCGATATCCCCATCATCACAGAAACCAGTCTTCGGCCAATTCGATTCACTCCACGTGATATCAAGAAACGGCTGAGTGCACTGGATACAGCAAAGGCTATGGGCCCCGACAACATCCCAGCTGTAGTGCTGAAGTCTTGTGCTCCAGAACTAGCTGCACCTCTAGCCAAGCTGTTCCAGTACAGCTACAACACTGGCATCTACCCGACAATGTGGAAAATTGCCCAGGTATGTCCTGTCCACAAAAAGCAGGACAAATCCAATCCGGCCAATTACCGCCCCATCAGTCTACTCTACTCTCAATCATCAGCAAAGTGATGGAAGGTGTCGTCAACAGTGCTATCAAGCGGCACTTACTCACCAATAACCTGCTCCCAATGCTCAGTTTGGGTTCCGCCAGGACCACTCGGCTCCAGACCTCATTACAGCCTTGGTCCAAACATGGACAAAAGAGCTAAATTTCAGAGGTGAGGTGAGAGTGACTGCCCTTGACATCAAGGCAGCATTTGACCGAATGTGGCACCAAGAAGCCCTGGTAAAATTGACGTCAATGGGAATTCAGGAAAACTCTCCAGTGGCTGGAGTCATACCTAGCACAAAGGAAGATGGTAGTGGTTGTTGGAGGACAATCATCTCAGCCCCAGGACATTGCTGCAGGAGTTCCTCAGGGCAGTGTCCTAGGCCCAACCATCTTCAGCTGCTTCATCAATGACCTTCGCTCTATCATAAGGTCAGAAATGGGGATGTTCGCTGATGATTGCACAGTGTTCAGTTCCATTCGCAACCCCTCAGATAATGAAGCAGTCCGAGCCCGCATGCAGCAAGACCTGGACAACATCCAGGCTTGGGCTCATAAGTGGCAAGTAACATTCGCGCCAGACAAGTGCCAGGCAATGACCATCTCCAACAAGAGAGAGTCTAACCACCTCCCCTTGACATTCAACGGCATTACCATCGCCGAATCCCCCACCATCAACATCCTGGGGGTCACCATTGACCAGAAACTTAACTGGACCAGCCATATAAATACTGTGGCTGCAAGAGCAGGTCAGAGGCTGGGTATTCTGCGGCGAGTGATTCACCTCCTGACTCCCCAAAGCCTTTCCACCATGTACAAGGCACAAGTCAGGAGTGTGATGGAATACTCTCCACTTGCCTGGATGAGTGCAGCTCCAACAACATTCGAAGCTCGACATCATCCAGGACAAAGCAGCCCGCTTGATTGGCACCCCATCCACCACCCTAAACATTCACTCCCTTCACCCCCGGCGTACTGTGGCTGCAGTGTGTACCATCCACAGGATGCACTGCAGCAACTCGCCAAGGCTTCTTCGACAGCACCTCCCAAACCCGTGACCTCTACCACCTAGAAGAACAAGGGCAGCAGGCACATGGGAACAACACCACCTGCACGTTCCCCTCCAAGTCACACACCATCCCGACTTGGAAATATATCGGCCGTTCCTTCATCGTCGCTGGGTCAAAATCCTGGAACTCCCTTCCTAACAGCACTGTGGGAGAACCTTCACCACACGGACTGCAGCGGTTCAAGAAGGCGGCTCACCACCACCTTCTCAAGGGCAATTAGGGATGGGCAACAAATGCCGACCTCGCCAGCGACGCCCACATCCCATGAACGAATTTTTAAAAAATTATTGAATCTGCTTCCACCGCCCTTTCAGGCAGCGCATTCCAGAACATAACAACTCGCTGCGTAAATTTTTTTTTCTCATCTCGCCTCTGGCTTTTTTGCCAATCACCTTAAATCTGTATCCTCTGGTTACTGACCCTCCTGCCACTGGAAACAGTTTCTCCTTATTTACTCTGACAAAACCCCTCATGATTTTGAACACCTCTATTAAATCTCCCCTTAACCTTCTCTGCTCTCAGGAGAACAATCCCAGCTTCTCCAGTCTCTCCACATAACTGAAGTCCCTCATCCCTGGGACCATTCTAGTAAATCTCCTCTGCACCCTCTCTAAGGCCTTCACATCCTTCCTAAAGAGCGGTGACCAGGATTGGACACAATCCTCCAGCTGGGGCCTAACCAGTGTTTTATAAAGGTTGAGCATAACTTCCTTGCTTTTGGACTCTATGCCTCTGTTAATAAATTGTAAACAATTTTACAACACCAAGTTATAGTCCAACAATTTTATTTGAAATTCACAAGCTTTCGGAGGCTTCCTCCTTCCTCAGGTGAATGTTTTCCACAACATTCACCTGAGAAATCGTTGGACTATAACTTGGTGTTGTAAAATTGTTTACAATTGTCAACCCCAGTCCATCACCGGCATCTCCACATCTGTTAATAAAGCCCAGGATCCCATATGCTTTTTTAACAGCCTTCTCAACTTGTCCTGTCACCTTCAAAGATTTGTGTACATTCACCCCCAGGTCTCTCTGTTCCTGCACCCCCTTTAAAATTGGACCATTTCGTTTATTTTGCCTCTCCTCATTCTTCCGACCAAAATGCATCACTTCACACTTCTCTGTGTTAAATTCCACCTGCCGTGTGTCTGCCCATTTCACCAGTCTGTCTCTGTCCTCCTGAAGTCTGTTACTATCCTCCTCATTGTTTACTACATTTCTGAGTTTCGTGTCAGCTGCAAACTTTGAAATTCTACCCTCGATACCCGAGTCCAGGTTATTAATAAATATCAAAAAGAGCAGTGGTCCTAACACTGACCCCTGGGGAACACCACTGTAAACTTCCCTCCAGTCTGAAAAACAACCGTTCACCACTACTCTCTGCTTTCTGTCCCGTAGCCAATTTTTGTATCCATGCTGCCACTGTCCCTTTAATCCCACGGGCTTTAATTTTGCTAAAAAGTCTATTATGTGGCACTTTATCAAATGCCTTTTGAAAGTCCATATACACATCAACCACACTACCCTCATCAACCCTCTCCGTTACTTCAAAGAACTCAATCAAGTTAGTCAAACATGATTTTCCTTCAGCAAACCCGTGCTGACTTTCATTTATTGCCCAGACTTTTCCAAGTGCCAACTAATTCTGTCCCGGATTGTTGCCTCAAAGTTTTCCCACCACCGACGTTAGACTAACTGGCCTGTAATTGCTGGGTTTACCCCCCTCCCCTTCTGTGAACAGGGTGTAACATTTGCAATCCTCCAGTCCTCTGGTACCGTCCCCATATCTAAGGAGGAATTTTTGCAGGAATCCTACTGATTTGGGGAATTTTCCTGCTGATTTGGGGAATTTCTTGATGATTTGGGATGGGATTCCTGGCCAGCCTCCCCCTGGGGGCTCCTTCTGCATCGCTGGTTGAGGAGTAGTCCCACTATGCGCTTGTATCTCCTAATCTTGTCCCCTTTTTGCCCCAGGGTGTAATTACATGGGGGAGGAGTTCCTGAACGGCCAGGAATTCCTGAGCTCCCACGACCCATGTACTCGCTGTGAATGTACGAGTGGATTCATCAGCTGTTCGAGGAGACCGTGTTACAACCCAGCCTGCAGCCACCCCATCAAACTCCCCACACAGTGCTGCCCCGTCTGTGAAGGTAAAGACACCATTTTACAACCACTCTCCCTGAGTGCATTGGAGAAGGAGGTTCACAGTTTCCAATCACCAGTCAGCACAGAGATACAGGGAGAGAGAGGGGACTGAGAGACACCAGTCAGTGTACAGATATCTCCCTGAGAGAGAGAGGGGACTGAGAGACACCAGTCAGTGTACAGATATCTCCCTGAGAGAGAGGGGACTGAGAGACACCAGTCAGTGTACAGATATCTCCCTGAGAGAGAGAGGACTGAGAGACACCAGTCAGTGTACAGATATCTCCCTGAGAGAGAGGGGACTGAGAGACACCAGTCAGTGTACAGATATCTCCCTGAGAGAGAGGGGACTGAGAGACACCAGTCAGTGTACAGATATCTCCCTGAGAGAGAGAGGGGACTGAGAGACACCAGTCAGTGTACAGATATCTCCCTGAGAGAGAGGGGACTGAGAGACACCAGTCAGTGTACAGATATCTCCCTGAGAGAGAGAGAGGGGACTGAGAGACACCAGTCAGTGTACAGATATCTCCCTGAGAGAGAGAGGGGACTGAGAGACACCAGTCAGTGTACAGATATCTCCCTGAGAGAGAGGGGACTGAGAGACACCAGTCAGTGTACAGATATCTCCCTGAGAGAGAGGGGACTGAGAGACACCAGTCAGTGTACAGATATCTCCCTGAGAGAGAGGGACTGAGAGACACCAGTCAGTGTACAGATATCTCCCTGAGAGAGAGGGACTGAGAGACACCAGTCAGTGTACAGATATCTCCCTGAGAGAGAGGGGACTGAGAGACACCAGTCTGTGTACAGATATCTCCCTGAGAGAGAGGGACTGAGAGACACCAGTCAGTGTACAGATATCTCCCTGAGAGAGAGGGGACTGAGAGACACCAGTCAGTGTACAGATATCTCCCTGAGAGAGAGGGACTGAGAGACACCAGTCAGTGTACAGATATCTCCCTGAGAGAGGGGGGACTGAGAGACACCAGTCAGTGTACAGATATCATCCTGAGAGAGAGGGACTGAGAGACACCAGTCAGTGTACAGATATCTCCCTGAGAGAGAGGGACTGAGAGACACCAGTCAGTGTACAGATATCTCCCTGAGAGAGAGGGACTGAGAGACACCAGTCAGT